>NC_043702.1:172642029-172704457 GCF_006229205.1 Suricata suricatta | reverse complement strand
CTTCCCCAGACTCCGGGTCCCCAGTAGAAGCCCGGCTCGCGTTCCCTCTAATCCTTCCGGTCCTTCTCGGCGTCTTCTCAGATCCCTTTGAGATCCAAGCGTCGGTTGGCTGTACGGTTCTCCCCGGGAACACCTCGCAAAGCTTCTTCCAAGCAGCCTTCCAGGGAGAGGAGATCCTCAGCTTCCAAGGATCCGCCTGGGTGCCCGCCCCGGATGCGCCCGTTTGGGCCAGCAGGGCCTCCAGGAAGCTCAACGAGGACCAGGGCACCCGAAAAACACTGCAGTCGCTCCTCAATGACACCTGCCCCCAGTTTGTCAGAGACGTCCTGGAGGCAGGGAAGTCGGATCTGGAGAAGCAAGGTGAGCCTGCCTCTCGCGCCCCGGCGCGCCCCTCCCGGGATCCACCTGGGTTCTTCCTTCCCCGAGCTCACAGCGCTTGGATCATCCCCGGAGTAGGGGTGGGGGAGGAGGCTCAGGAAGGCGTGGAGAAGGTGGGAGGGCATTTATTCATCCCACAGACGTTTCCTGAGCCCCCCTTGGGTTCCTTCAGCAGAGTCAAATAGACACTGGGGGTGAAACAGGAAATCTGCCTGGCTGGGGAGAAGGCGGACGAACAGCTGGGGGAACGGTGCAACTGTTGGCAGCGAGTGTAGGCGCGGGCGCCTGCGATGGGGGAGCGGGGGTGTCGGAAGGCTTTCCTGGAGGAGCCAGCGCAAACGGATAGAGTCAGAGAGACTTCACCTCCAGAGGTGGAAGCGTGGGGCGCATAGTTCCTGCCTTGAGATGCCCCCCCCCACCACTGCCCTGTTTCCTTACTGGACACAGTGAGGCCAGAGGCCTGGCTGTCCCGTGGCCCCAGTCCCGGTCCCGGCCGTCTGCTGCTGGTGTGCCACGTCTCCGGCTTCTACCCAAAGCCAGTGAGGGCGATGTGGATGCGGGGTGAGCAGGAGCAGCCGGGCACCCAGCGAGGCGACCTCCTGCCCCATGCTGACGAGACGTGGTACCTCCGGGTGACCCTGGACGTGGCAGTACAGGAGGCAGCCGGCCTGTCCTGCCGAGTGAGACACAGCAGCCTGGGAGGCCAGGACTTGGTCCTCTACTGGGGTGAGGAAGGGCTGGGGCCCCGCTGGGCATGGAAAGGATGGTCCTCGGGGGTAGAGGGAGGCACGGGCTGGGGGTGGATTTGAACACACACAGGATGGAGGAGTTTCCAAAATGACCCCCTCCACACATACCTACCAGGAGGGTTTGAAGGAGGGGGTTCCAGGTATAGGAAGGAGGGGAACAAAGTCTGAACTCAGAAAGGATTGAGACAAATGTGCCACATACAGGAAAAGAGAGACCAAACAACCTGCAGGTCCAGAAGTAGGCAGTAAACACAGACTCCCAGAGGCATCATCCCCAGGAGACGGCCCTGGGGATGTCAGAAGTGGGGGCAGGGGAGGGAGACGAGGGAGCTGCTGTGTTGTGAGAGCTTCCTGACTGTGCACAGCGTGGTGTCCACGGGTCCAGCCCCTTTTTGGAATGTTAGAGTTGAAGACTTGGAGACTGAGCTAGGTCAGGTTCACCGTCCCGAGTCTCACGGTGGGAAGTGCAGGAGCTGGATCTAGGCTGGGTCCTGGCGGCAGAGCTGGTGTCCTGCCTCCGTGTGCTGTCCCCGCGGGGGCTGGGGTCACGGCGCCCAGTCCCTGAGACAAGATGGGGTCTCTAGACTGCGGAGGAGTGGAAGTGGGCGCCCCGTGTGGGACACCTGGCACCCTCACCCCTCACGGTCGCTTAGACAACGGGCCTTGGCATAGGGCGGGATCCTGTGCTGAGCCTGTGTTCCTCACGCAGAAGAGACCCACTCCTCCTGGGGGCTGATCGTCATGGCCGTCATGGCCGTGCTGGTGGTGTCCCTTGTGATCGTTGGGTTCCTTCGATGCTTCATCAAGAGGCGCTGGTAGGCCTCCCCTTCCTGACCCCCCTTCCCTCAGCCTCTCCCCATTTCTTCTCTCGTCCAGCCCCTCTCCCCTCTCCCTTAATGCTCTCTCCCTTCCTCTACCCTCACAGCTCCTATCGAAGGGTCTGAGTGCTTACCGCACCCGCTTGTCTGGGACTCAGGACCCCAATTTCCCAGGAGTCCGCTCAGCAGGTGAGGGCGAGAGAGAGGCGCTGTGAAGATGTAGACAACTATCGTGAGGCTGCTCCCATCACGTCCTTTCGACATTCTAAGAAGATTTAAGTTCTTTTCCACTGTCCTGCAAGTTTCCAAACCCAAGTAGTTTTATAAGAACAGAAGTGCAGACTTCCAGGGACAAGCAGATACGGGCTGGGGTGAAAGGGCGCGTGTGGTCGTTGTTTGAACGGTGGGGTCTGGAGTGAATCGGCAAGTGCTTGCTCCCAAAGAAGGAGGGCCAGCCGCTTGTTGTCAAGAATAGAGGAAGACCCGTGGGACACGTGGGGGGCTCAGTCGGTGAAGCATCCGGCGTCGGCTCAGGTCATGATCTCACAGTGGTTTGTGGGTTCGAGCCCCACATCAGGCTCTGTGCTGACCGCTAGCTCAGAGCCTGGAGCCTGCTTCAGATTCTGTGTCTCCTTCTCTCTCTGTCTCTCCCCTGTTCACACTCTGTCTCTCAAAAATAAATAAATGTAAAAACAAATAAATAAAAATAAAGGAAGACCCACCAGAAAACGAATGAATGAATGAAGTAAGACCCCAGCTTTGCTATAGACCACGCTTTTCAAGAAAAGGGGCTTTTCTTGAGAAAGGCGGTTTTTGTGTGAGCGTGCCTGATGTTAAAATGTGCACTCAAACGTTTACAAGATACTCGGGGCACCCCAGCTCCATCGCTGCTGGCTGCTGGCAATGCGGGGGCTCCGGGAGTGGGTCTCTTTTGGAAAAACGTTTGCCCTGAATGACATGTTGGTAGTTTTAGGGCCTAGTCTCTTTGGCGAATTTGGATTTATAAAGGGGGGTGTTTTCTCTTTAGAAGAAAGCCAGCCTTTTATTAGCTTGTAAGAAAGCAGAAGTTTGTCAAGTTTTTGTTTGGTGTAACTGATTTATAAGGGAGAAAGTCTAGCGCGTGCGTGTGATGTAGATAAAAAGTCACTCTGGGTAGGGATACTTGTCTCAAATGGCCAGTTTCTGTCTTTAACCGGAGGAAGACAGTCATGAGGGCATCTCCCCAAACAGGCTCTGGTAGTTACGGCTGTTAGACGGGCCAGCGCTCAGGAAAGGGTGAACCCACTACTCGCCCAGGTGCGAGTGGCACGGATCGCCGCCCAGCTGTCTGCTCTGTTCCTAGGTAAGGAGCCTTCGACATCTAGAGGGAGTGGGACAAAACTTTTGTTGGAGAGTCTCTGCGAGAGAAAATTAAGATTTGGTGTCTTGTCATTTGGACTCGCTGGTTGAGCCCAGGATGTGGGTGAAGGTCTTGCTCCTAAATCTGTGGCGTGCCCCCCACCCCTGTGATCTGTTTGAACAAGCCCTCAGAGGATCTGAGGTTCTGGTAAAGATCGAGAGCCGCTGGGCTCAGGCTTTGGGTAATACTACAAATTCCTCAGAATGCTAAGTGAAAAAGCTGGCCAGGGGTAGTCAGGGAGGGCTTCCTGGAAGGGGAATTTGGCACAAGACTCGTAGAGGCAATGAGGTGAACCGGCAAGTGCCCTGGGTCAGGAGACCAGAGTTCCAGCCTCAGACTCAGTTTCCTCCTGTGTCCAGTGGAGCCCCAATCAGGCACCGAGCCTGCCAGGGCCTTGGTCTGGGGCCTCCAGCCTCCAGCCTGCGAGAAATACATTTCTGTTGTTTCTAAGCCACCCCTTCGATGCCATTTTGTTACAGCAGCTCGAATAGGTGGAGACAGATTATGTCACAGAAGGTAGGGAGCAAATGTGTACAAATGTGCTGTGGTCTATGGTGCCTTCAGAACATGGACCTGTGACTGTCTGGTGTAGGGAGCTGCTGCGTTCGGCCGCCTCAGGCAAGGATAGGTCACTCTCTATGGGGTCCGGCCAGAAAAACAAGATTAACATCTAGAGGCCAGGAGAGCGCATTTCCTGATCCATGCATTGGAGACGGCCTGCAGCCTGATGGGAGAAGCCAAATTGAACAAAAGATCAACCGCATTCGGACTTAGGCAGTGTCAAGCACCCCTGCCCAGCGTTGCAGACTGCAAGTCTGCGACTCTCCTTTTGATGCTGTTTGGAGCTTCAGTTTCGGTTTCCCTTTTTCTAATAATCATTTGACTCTGTTACCTGGCAACCAACCTGGGTCAGTTTCCCGCCCCAAATCCTATAAAGGTGTGAATATTTTCTTAATAAATCGGGCTTGATCAGAAATCGCTTGTCTTGCCTCACTCTCTGGGCGCCCCTTCCTGCCCTACTCTCTCTCCCTCCCTCAGAAACGGACCCCCGATTTTCTGCCCCGCCAGCTGGGGCCGGACCTGACAGTCTGGTGTCACGGGCCTCCCGCAGTGCGGTTCAACTGAACGTCCAGCAGCCTTAGGCTGCGAACACCTTGCACTGGCTTCCCTCCTTCTCCTTCTCGGGGCATGCGAGTTCAAGTCCCTTCTGGAATCTTTCTGGACATGCTTCAGCGTGAATTTACAGTAACTCTGGTTTGTTGTTAAGCAACCGGTGTATTTGGAAATAAAGGCCTGTCTTTGAGAAAAATCCATCCTGTCTTCCAATCCTCAGTTTAAAACATCTCAGGAAACGCAGAAAGATTATTTCTCAAGGGCGTTGATAATCTTTGTGAATATCGTGTTCCTCGCTGAGTGCCGTGCTGTTTGTCACTTTATCGTTGTCGCTCGGCTCCAGATTCGTCCTTCTGTGCTCTCGGAAGAAGGGTGGAATTCCTCTGATCGCGTCTTTGAAGTGAGCAGCAGAGTGCTAAGCGTTTTCAGTAGAGGGCCCTGGAGAGGCGCTGCCGGAGGAAGGGTTTGGGCTGCGGGTGGCGCGCTGGGTCCGCAGAGCAGGCGCGAGAGCACCCTTTGCGCCACTGCCCCAGCCGCCTGCCCAGAACTCACGGGCACTGGGGGACGTCGCCGCCTCAGCCTGCGGATGGCCTTCCCGGGCCCTCTTGATGGGGACCCTGGCAGGCCGAGGTGTCACCGGCACTCCCTGCTCCCCTGGGGCCTCAGTCCCTCAGCAGACGCTCGCCGGAGCTTTAGTCCTGCTGCCCTGAGGGTTCGCAAGCCCCGGGCTGAGGTCCGGAGAGTTGCTTCCGGCTTGTGCAGTGGCTGCAGGCCAGCTCTGGCCTGGAGAAGCCAGCGGACTTCTCTGCCATCCACGGGGCTGAACTGCACCTTCTGCGAGGAGGTCTGTGCTCCAGCCTTGGGGAGGAGCTACTTTCCCAGGCGCCTTCCTCCTTGGATATTCTCCGTAGCCCTGGGGTCCTAGGTAGAGTTTCCTTATACCTAATAGTTATTTTCTTATTAATAGTTTAATAACTCTATCGGACTCCTGTTTAGCTCACTGATTTGTTTCTTTTTCCTAATCGGCTCAGGCGGACGCTCTTGGGTGTATCTGCGACTCGGCAGAGGAATCTCTGTGAGCTCTCTGAGGCTGTCACTCGAATCTTTTGCTCTCAGGTCTAGGACATAGAGATGAGCCACATGCAGCGAGGTGTAGCTTTTCGCTCTAGGGCTTCGATCTGAGGTTCTTTCCCAGACGGTCCTCAGGTTTAGGGTATAACCGAGAGGCTTGCTGTTCATAAGCCAGGACAGGTGTAAACTGGGACAAGGTTTCTGGAGAGGTGCCGCCTCCTGTGCGATCCGTGCCGGGTTGTAGCCCTGGCTCTGCCCCTTGGCCCCTCCCCCGGGCCGTTACGGGCTGTAGCCCTGCCCCGCCCCTTGGCCCCCCCCCCGGGCCTTACGGGTTGTAGCCCTGCTCCGCCCCTTGGCCCCTCCCCCGGGCCGTTACGGGTTGTAGCCCTGGCTCCGCCCTTCGGCTCCTCCCCCGGCCTGGCCCCGGTTCCGAGGCCACCGTACCTTCCCAGCTACCGCGCACTCCCGGGCTCTACCGTCCCTTGGGCTTCTGAGCTCACTGTCCTGTGCGCTCCTGGGCCTCACGCTCAGCTGGGCGCCTGCTCTGCGATATAGCACGGGAGAGGCCGAACCGTCAACTCCTTTTTCTAAACTCAGGCTGGGTTTTTGGAAGACTTGTATTTTTCTTTTGACGATTTTATTTTATTTTTTAATGTTTATTTATTTTTGGTAGACAGAACACAAGCAAGAGAGAAGAGAGAGAGACACAGAACTTGAAGCAGGCTCCAGGCTCTGAGCTGTCAGCATAGAGCCTGACTTCACTGACTGAAGTCATGACCTGAACAGAAGTCCGACGCTTAACTGACTGAGCCTCCCAGGCGCCCCTTGATTTTATTGATCCCTCCCTGTAGGGCTTCTTCCACATTTTCACCCCCCGGCTTTCCCCTCTGCGTATTACTGTAAGATTTAATAGATGGAGGCGGAGATGGGAGGAAAGAGACTACGTTATGGAGCCAAGAAAGCCTTTATTGGGATCTGCGATTCCCGGGCGAGGTCCCGTGACCCGGGGAGTGGGGAGTCGGGGAGGTCGCGCCTGATAGGCGATGGGCGGGGGGGTTTTATGGGTGAGGGGCTTCTGGGTTTGATCTTGGGAGGGCAGATTATCAAATAAGGGCCTTTCAGGGGCGTGGTGGGATGGAATAGGTCGCCTCCTCTGTCAGGGTGATGAGAAGCAGGAGCTTCATGATTGGCTGCTTCCAAATGGGGCAGGACATCCCAAGTCTGCAGCTGAGGGGCGGGGAGGTCATCTGTGCACGTGTTCTCCTCCAGTCCCCAGAGAAATGGCCGCTCGGTCGCCATCCCAAGGTGACTTCCAAGGTGACTCTTACAATTACCATCTTCCCTATTTTCTAGCAAAAGTCAGAGTTCTCCGGGAGCGGTTCCTGCATCTTTTCTCCTTCCTGGTTCGCAGATTGAGCGGCTTCCCACCCCTCCCCATCTGCAGAGGAATGTCTGTCGATGAGAAGCTGGACCCTTGCGTCGGGCTTTTCCGGCACAGCCTCGGGGGCCCTGCCCAGTGTCTGGCGATTCAGAGCACCCCAGGGTTCACATACCGCCTGGGGAGGTTAAAAGCAAAAACAGAAAACCTTGCCCATGGGCAAAAACTTCTCTTTTTGAAAAATCTTGCAGTTGTGTGTCTGGATAATATTTGACAATTTAACATATATCTTTATTCCTTTCTGTGAAATTTTCTCTTTTATTCTCCTTATCCTATCCCTGGACCCCAGGGGAAGAGTGTAGCAGAGCAGAAAAGAGAAATACCTTCCAGGTCATGCTAGGTTATGTTTCCAAATGTTTAGCGATGGCAGACGGCAGAGGATGTCAAGGCTTGCACAGGACATCCCAACAAAACGGGAAGATCTTCCCAAACCAGAACAAGGTGTTCTCCCTGGCGGGGAGGTGCGGGGAGGTGTGGGGTGCGGGGCCCTCACTGCAGAAAGCACCTGTCCCAGGGAGGCGGCAGGGTCCCGGAGACAAGGACTAGGTGGCCCTACTGGGCAACAGAGCAGGGGAACGTGACAAGCCTCTCATGCTCACGACTGTGGCGCAGAAAGGTCAGAAAGGACACTGGATCTGAGAGTCAGAGCAGGAAGCGAGGTGAATATTTGAGCAGCGATCTGTGTGGTTCCGTGAATGACCACCAGGTGCTGCTGTGCTAGAGTCAAGACACCAGGGACGGGGGGGGGGGGGGGGGGGGGCAGAAATCAGGGAATATTACGGTTATGTCTCCACCCACCCTTAGAGTGGGATGATGTTTGGACTTAGAAGTTACAGGTTAACCAATAGAAACTAAAAAAAGTGATATATCCTGCACACCGACTTACAGTCTAAGATTTACACCTGTTACCTGCCGGTTGCTAAGAACCGTCTGCATGCTGGATAAATTATAACCCTTAGCACTGGAGGCAAGGCACCTTTTGACACTCGCTGTGACGGCATTGGAACATTTATCTGAAGTCTTGAGATGGACACAGAATTTACTACTGAGTCCTGAAATTCCTGCGGGTTATGATGAGCTCACTGTGAATTCAGCCAGAGAGGGACATGTAGCCTGTAAGTTGGGCACACAGCGGTTGGCGGATAGAAGAAACCAAGGGTAATGGCAACCTTGTTAGAACTTTCTGAGAGGATTAATTTCTGTTAGTTGCAGAAAAAGAGCTCGAAATGGAGGAAGGTGAAAATCGCTCACGTGGCCTGCATCTCGGCTTCTCAATTTCCACAACACTCACCACTGCTACCATAGCAGCGTCCGCTTAGATCTTTCTGGGGCTCGGAAATGTAAATCCGACTCCCAGGGAACATTTTTTGAAAGGCGCGAAGTCACACATTCTGTGCTGCACTTCAGACACTCATGTCCTGGCGCCCCAAAGAAGAGACAGGAAGTGCGGCAGGGGCCTCGCCGGGGTCTGCCCTGTGATCTCTGAGGTTTGGGTCAGGACAGGCGAGAGAGCAGACAGAGCCAAGACGGTTGAGATGTCCTGATGACTTTGCAGCCTTTGAAAATCCAAGCAAAAGCCCCCTTCTGTCCGGCTACAGAGCCAGCTTCCAAGGCAGAGGGACCCTTGTGTCCCCTGCAGATGTGACAAGAAACTGAGCTGAGCTCTTTCCAAAGATGATTTGACCACAGACCTGGAAAGCTCAAGCATCTGTATTCGACAAAGCAAAGAGGGACTTGAATTGGAACAGGAATTTCATTGTGTGGACGATAAGTGCATGAAAGTCAAAGTGATTCTCTATTAGCAAGAACCAACTAAAAATGAAAATGAGAATAAATAGTGTATTCCAAAGAGTGACAAATATAAGATTCTTGGGACTGAAGTTCACGAGAATGGCACATACCCCAAATAAAGGACAAAAGATGTGTTCTGAATGAATGGAAAGATGTACTCTATTCTTGGCTTAGAAAGGTTGACATAATCAAATATCAACTGCCCCCCCAGATGTGTAAATTAAGTGATATTCTTAGTATTAAAATGGCCAAAAATGTGGGGGAAAAAATGGTGCAGGTATAGGGTCTGCGATACTGAATATTAAAATTCAGAGACACTGGCACCAAAATACTGTGGCAATGAGTGGGGAAAGGAGACAGATGTTAAGGGGACAAAGTTGCATCAAGGAGAAAATAAGTCATAGAGATTCTGATGTAGTGAATACACACACAGTCATCAAACTGGCTGAGAGACTAGACTTTAATTATTTCAGCCACTAGGGGCGCCTGGTTTCTCAATAGGGTAAGTGTCCAACTTCAGCTCAGGTCAGGATCTCACACTGTTCCTGAGTTCGAGCCCTGAGTCAAGCTCTGTGCTGACAGCTCAGAGCCTGGAGCCTGCTTCGGTTTCTGTGTCTCCCTCTCTCTGCCCCTCTCATGTTCACACACACTCTCTCTCTCAGAAATAACTGAACATTAAAAAAAACTATTCCAACCACTGAAAAGCAATAATTATGTGACCTGATAGAGGTCCTAATTATTGCTGCAATAGAATCATATTACAATATGTAAATGTATCAATATCAAATTCATATGTATGCCTTAAATTTACACAATATTATGTCAAACATATTCAATCAAAATAAAATAAAATAAATGAAAAGCCAATAAGAAACTACTCTGGTAATAACATTGGCCAATAGTTGGATAGAGGGGTAAAGCAGGAAGGTGAGGAATAGTGTGTGATTTCATATCACTGCAGAGGAATGATCAGTGAGGGGGTTGTCCTTCCATCCAGGAGAAAGGGTAATATTGGAGCTCCGCCTTACAGCATAAATAAGTTCCAGATATAATAAAGACTGAAGTTTTGAATTTTTTTTAACAATATAGGAACAAAATATACATATGCTAAGGGGCTCCTGGGTGGCTCAGTCGGTTACGCATCTGACTTCAGCTTAGATTATGATCTCACAGTTTGCGGGTTTGAGCCCCACGTCAGGTTCTGTGCTGTCAGTGTGGAGTCCCCTTTGCATTCTCTGTCCCCATCTCTCTCTGCCCTTCCCCCCTCAAAAATAAATATTTAACAAATGTACACATGTTAAAAATTAATATTTTGTATGGCAATAAATAGCATAAATTGATGCTAGATTGGAGAAAATACCTATATTACAACTTACATATAGCATTAGCTAATATTATAATAATGAGAAAACGTCTCTTCCTCATTTGTAAGAAAAAGCTCAATACTCATACAGTAAATGGGCTAAGACTGAACAGAGAACTCATAAAGAGCAAATCTGAAATGGCTAATAAACTAAGGAAAGATAATCATCCCCACTAGTAGTCATGGAAATGCAAATGACAGTAAAACGAGATACCGATCTCACCGGATTCGCAACAATGGGGGGGAGAACAATACGTGATTTTTTCCAAAACAGCCTTTCGGAAAGCTGTTTGGCAAAGTCTCTTCACCTGAAAAATCCACAGACCTCTCAACTCAGAAATCCTACTGTAGGGACTGTATTTTATTACAGTAAAAGTACCAGAAGGTGAGGCTGTGTGTATAAGAATGTAGTTCTTCACGTAAGGATGTACTGTAAGGACGCAGGTCTGAATCTGGCTTCTCAGAATGATTAGACAATAGAAGGGCACACATAGCTCAGGGAAGAAGGGACCACCCTTGTAACACCCAATCAGCTAACACCTTTAACATTTCTAAGGGCGGGCCTAAAGATGGAGGCTATAAGATAATCACCTATTGCTTAAGACTAGTCACGCCCTACGTGAGGGTCCTGGGCTCACTCTGTGATTGGTCAATACTCTAAATGTTGTGATTGGCTCCCACCAAAAGTATCAATGAATGGTTAAACCTGCTGTCAGTGGTATCGTATAGTAATGATTGGACCCCTGTATCTGTGTCACAATTTCCTGTAACGCCCCCTTCCCAAAACTCATAAAAGCCCTACCCCACCATGTTTGGGGTTCTCAGCATGAATCCACGGAGCCAGTAAAGTCTGTGAGCCCGAGCTTAGGCTCGGCCAGCCTAAGCCCATAATAAAACCACCCTTTGCTTTTGCCTGCGTGACTCGGTCTCCCTGGTAGTCTCTGGTTTTGGGGGACGATATTGGAAACTTGGGTATAACAGTACGAATGCTTGGATTTCAGTGACAAAACCCTGCCAAAGGCGGCCATCAGGACTAGCTGTGGTGGCTGGAGGCAGAAACAGCCAGAAGAATGGAGGTGGACCAAAGTAAAAGTTGATTTCTCCCACACACCAGATGTCCAGAGATAGGCGCCCAAAGGGAGCCCCATGAAGTGAACAGGGACCCGCGTCCCTTCCAGCTCACTGCTGTCACTCACGGTCATGCTTTTGTGTGAAATGCCAGTTTTATCCATCGTGAGTTTCCAAGGAGCTGGATGGAGGAAAAGGGTCCCTCCCTTCTCCCCACCTTACTGTGACGTCTCAGAGAAGACACAACAACACAGCCGTTCTGGGTCCGGGATCCCAGGAGCAGGACCACGTGCAAGGGAGGGGGCACAGGCGGCAGTTTGCTCCTGGCAATGTGCCCACTACCCATCCGGTGGGTTTGGGGAGGCGTGAGCGGTCTCTTAGTTGGGGTTTTGGAATGGTGGCGGGGGTTTGGAGCTGACAGACGAGAATTAATTCTTGAGATGACTTTGGTGCAAAAAGGTGATTTTATTAAAGCACAGAGACAGGACCCCAGGGCCGAAGATATGCGCTGGCGTTGTGAAGTGTGACTAATTATATACGATTAAGTTGGGGAAGGAAAAGGTCAAAGGGAGGCCTCCAGAAGGACTTTCACATGCTAAGGAGGACTCGTAAGGTGCCAGGGGCCCTGCTGTCATCGAGCTATTGCTTGCCCTCTAGTAAGGCCTTGACATGAAGACTGGAGGGGGTTCCTGAAGGAACGTTCTATTCAGTATTTGCAGGTCATAAAGAAATTCAATTTCACCTGCTAATTCCTTCTTGCCTTTGTTCCCCACATCACTATGGAGGAGAGGGCGATATTGGGGCTCCAGAAAACTGAGTCTATAGATTTCTGGAAATCAGGCTATTGATAAGATTGCCATTTTCTTATAATTTGCAAAGATATTTGCAAACTGACGGAGACTCAGGTCCTGCACGACTGCGATCTCTATCAGTTAGCCGTCTGTTTTCTTTCCTCCCCGTGGTTCTTGGGCAGCCGCCTGCCGGAGGAATGTCACACGCATCCCACCTGGCTGGGGGGTGATGCTAGCCTGTGCCTGGCCCTCAGCCTGCCCCACTGCCCGCTCAGCATCTGCCCCTCGGACCGGAGCAGGGGCTGCCGTGGCAGGAGTGAATGAGGTCTGTCCCCGTGGACTCGGAGGGGTCACAGCAGCTTTTCGAAGTTTTCAGAATCCATAACCAACCTATTTCTCTTTAATTTATCTTTCCTTTCTTCAAAAGAATAGGATTAACACGTTTGTGCAGACGAAGAGAGTTTTTAAAAATAAAACACAAGTTGATAACATACTGTGTTGTAGTTCATCTGTCAGCTTTTCCCTCCCGATGGGGAACACACTTATGTTTTGTGGAGCATGAGGAGAGAGGATCATAATTTACATGAACGTGGAATGGTATGAAGCGACCCGATGCCCCAGGACTCTGTCACGACCTCCGAGTCCTTTCCAGAGGTGGCGCACAGCTTCACCCCCGGTCATCGCCCCCAGACGAGATCCACGTGACCCCAACACGGGGGCTTCCTCTGTTACCTGGGCAACTCGGTGGCCCTTTCAAGGCTCGACTTTAAGCCTGAGGCAGGGGGAGGGCGGTCCTTCGTCTGAGTGAATTGTGACCCTACTGAAGTCACGGCCCCCCGGGCCCCAGGCACATCTCCGGAGCTGTCCAATTCTCCCGGCTGCCACTCCGCCCATTAGAGATCCCCTCCTCTGGGGCCTCTGAAGTCCCAGCGTGCGCTCAACTCAGGGACACCGCCCGGTGCTGCAATCTGCAATCTGGGCCAGGGTGACTGACCCACCCGCGTGTGTCCCGCCTCTTGCCTGACGTCCAGGGTCCATGGGGTAAGTCCTCTCTGCTTTTCGGTCCTGCCCGGGGGAGGAAGTCCGCTCATGTGACCCGGGGAAGGCAGAAGGAAGCGAACTTCTTTCTGCCGTGTTTTCCCCGCAGGAGAGAGAGCCGTGGGCACATCAGGTTTTCCGCACCTGTACTCCAGTCTCCGTCCTGCACTGCTGTGTCCTCGGAGACGGAGGCTGCGTGAGCAGTGGTAGCCGGAGTTCCTGACCCCGGCGTCCCAGGCCCTGGGTCATGTCACCGTGGTATGGTCTCGAATTCAACAGGCTAATGATCTCCTTCTTCCCCCAGCTGCCACTGTGACTCAGTTGTGAAATGTCCCTGTGTACTAATCATTTTTTTAATTTTCCATATTTTATGATGCTTTGACATCTTGAGGACGTTGCTGGCTGGGAGAGACTGTCCCTCTAGGGTTGGCTGATTCCTAAACGAGCCAACCACTCCCCTAAGGGCACACCTTCCGCGTTGCATGCCCGTCAGCTCACATCCCACAACAAAGAGTAATGAATAGAGTAATAAAAGTCTTCTTTTGAAGACAGGTGTCTGTGGCTGTCACCTTCCACACCTGATCGCAGGAAAGCCTGGCTCCAGCTACCACATCCTGGGAGTCATTAGTCCACACGCCCTCCTTTCCTCTCCAACAGTTTCACGACCCCCTCTCGTCTGTGTCAAATGTCTTACTGCACCAAACACTCGATGTTTTCTCTTTCTTGCTGACCTATTCATGCAGCTACACGAGGGAGGCTCTGTAAGACCTTCACAGTGCTGTGGGAAGTCCTGGGTGAAGGGAACTGAGTCTTGCTGTAGTGTGGTGGTGGTGGGGGGGGGACATGCGGGAGCTCCTTAGTGGGACGCCCGCCTGGTCAGGGGACATTAAGAGCAGTGCCCACCGTGAGGGGGGCTTGGGCCCTGCTTCATTTTTCTGGGTTAACCAAGAGGCACTAAGCCTCCTTCCAGAGTCTTCTAAAAGGCTTTCAGGAGGACCGGAGTCCCTCAGTGTTCAACAGGACAGGGCTTTGGGTCAGTTCATGGGGGGAAATCCACAAATCCAGAAAGTATTTGATGTTCTGGAATCTGTCATTACAGGCAGGTGTGATACTCAAAACATTTTGGAAATACAGATTCTGCTGTAATATTCTTTTACAGATTGAAGAAACCCTTGACAACGTAATGCCACAGGCAGCCAGAAAGGTCCCGGGAGGTCTTGGGACTCAGGACACTGGTGAGAAGCGTGAGCCTGAGTCTGAAATACAAACTCAGTATCGGTTCCAGTCACGAATGGTGTGTCCTGGACAGCGGCTCCCTCTGGAGGCAGCACAGTGTTCAGCCGGCATCACCTTAAACACCCTCCCGAGAGGGTGCCTTTGTGGCCTTGGAGGTTGCTGGCTCTTCCTCTGGTGACAGTCACACAATTTTAGGCAGGGCTGCGGCTTAAACTGGAGACTACGGAAGAGGAGGCTCAGGTTGGCAAGTGCGTTCTGATGGGGGCCAGACCATAAATAACTGAGGCCCTGTGGGCCACACTGAATGAGTGTCTGTGTTCCAATAAACCCTTATTTACGAACACTGAAATTTGAATTTCATGTAATTTTCATGTGTCATGAAATATTGTTCTTTTGACTTTTTCCAACCATCTGAAAATGTAAAAAATCATTTAAAAAAATACACTAAACATCTAATGAGATTAGAGAATCATTTGTTGTTTTGGGTATGGTTCTTGTATTGTAATACACTCCAAAATACATGTGGGTAAAAGACTAGGACAGCTGGAATTTGGTGGGGTGTGGGTCAGTGTGGGTGTGAGGGTGTGGAGGAAGTGTGGAGGGGGTGCTGGCATGGGAGGGGTGTGGGTATGGGTGGAGATGTGGAGGGGGTATGGGTGTGGGGGTGTGTGTGGGGGAGGTGTGAGTGAGGGTAGGGGTGTGGAGGGGGTGGGGCTGTGGGTGTGGGAGGGGATGTGGAAGAAGTGTGGGTGAGGGTAGGGGTGTGGAGGGAGGATGGGTGTGGGAGGAGGTGTGGGTGAGGGTAGGGGTGAGGAGGGAGAGTGGGTATGGGAAAGGATAAGGAAGGGAAGGCCAGGCCGGAGGGAGGTGGGCCAGTTAGATTCATCAGACTATTCTGCCCACTTTTGCATATGTTGAAGTTCTCCATAATAAAATTTAACAAAGCCTAACTAATAGGGGATCAGCCTCATTTTACCAAACAGCCTCAATCTTTGCATCTCCCAGCAGGGTCATTTAACCCCAGAAAGGCTGGAGGGCTGTGGACTCAACACCGTGGGCATGTGGAGGCCGGGGAGCCGAGAGTCCCTGCAGGCTGGCCTCCCCTCCTGGTCTGGGCATCACCGTCCTTCCACACCTCAGCCTGGCCAAGGTGCACCGAGAGGAGTGGGGCTGGGAGACGCTGCTGGCCAAGGGACCATAGACATCATTAACTATGTCAAATGGACGTGCAGGTCAGGTGCAGACCCCCGGCGGTGGACTGCCGAGCCCTGGACTCGGAGCCCGTTTGGTGGTTGTAGGTTTTCCAGTGCTCAGGTGACCTTAAACGCAAAGGGAATAAACACTCCTCTTTACACCTATTTTGTTAGAAATTCCTCAAGATTTACTGCTACTCTGGGCTCTGGTGGTTGGGTGGTGGTCATGTGGAGGCAGAGAGACTGTGAGCCTTTCTTATCTGGCCTGATGTGGAATTTGTGATTAGATAGAAATTTGTGTTTGCCTGATTTTACGTGGAAAGGAAACTCCGTCAAATCAACAGATTTACAAATTTTCCAGAACAGTGTTGCCAAGATAAATCGTGCTTTATGGAAGAATAGAATCGAAAAACAAAAATAATCTATGTAGGACAACTGCTAACGTTATATTGAGGGGACTATTCTGAGGAACTTAATTAAGATAGCTGACTTGATCGTCCTTACACCTACTTTTAATATTTCACTTCTCGATTCACAGGTCTTTGCCATCAGGTGTGAGAAGCCGACGCTGTGAGCAATCCTCACTCCCCTTTGTGGCTCCTGCTGTCCTGATTTTATTTCACAGTATCCGCACACGCAGCCATCACTCACAGCTCTGTGACACCTTACTATTCTTTTATTAAGGATTCATTTATTTTATTATTTTTTAAAAAGTTTATTTATGTATTTTGAGAGAGAGAGAGAGCACAAGTGGGGTAGGGCAGACAGGGAAGGAGAGAGGATCCCAAGGAGGCTCTGTGCTGTCAGCATAGAACCTCACTTGATGAACCAAGAGATCATGACTTCAGCCAAGATCCAGAGTCAGATGCTTAACAGGTTGAGCCACCTGGCACCTCAGTTACAGAGGGTCGAGCGAATCGGACTCCTCAGCTCAGGGTATGTCGGCATCCCTGGTTGGGGCAAGGACATTTTCTTCTACTTATTCATTTATTGTGTTTTCCTCATTAATCTCATCCATTCCCAATGTCATACCTAGACGACCATTTTAAAGTGTTTATTGGGTAACTTTTTATTTATGTTTATTCTATGTTCTTGCAAATCACTTTGTGCGCGCGCATCCTAGGTGTTCATAAACGGAGTTTGGTCGCTACATCTCTCTGACTCTTCCTGCTCTTTCCCCTCAAACACTGCTTGAAGACTCATCCCACTGCCAGGTGCGTGTAGAGCTAACCTGCTGTCTACAGCTGCTGCGTGATGCGGGCTGTCCACCAGACAGCATCCTTCACTCCCCTTGTGGGACCCAAGTCCCTTTTGATGCCCCACAGTTGTAAGACCCTCCTCGGGTCAAGCTGACCCTAATGAAAAATTACCAACCATTGTTTCACTCTCCAGCCCTTCTGATAGAACAATCACGGGTTGGGAAATTGAGCTCTGGGAGTCCTAAGATGTAACCCATAAATTATAATTTAAAGGTTAACTTGTTTTCTAAGATACTGTTGCTAGATCCCACCCTTTAACCGCAAAGTTCTCACTTCTGAGCACCTGCTTTGCTTCCCCTTCGGACCTGTGATTGGTCACTTTAAATTTCTCCTATGACAAAGAACTCTAAAATTGACAGGTCTCTACCAAATGTTACATTTGTGTGTCAAAATTTGATTGATCACTATAAAATGCTGTAAACTACGATTGGTTAACTAAATGATGACTTATTTTGTCTTGCCAAAGCCCTTAACAACCCTGAGCTTCTGCTCGGCAGTGCTCTCTCCTGAGGACTTGCCAACACCCGGGAGGGGCCGTTTGGCCAACTAAAGTAAACCCATACACCATCTCCGTTTGGGTCTGTGGGTTTCACTCTCGGTGACTCGCCCAGGAGGGAAAGGTCTAACACAGTGAGGACTTATGCTTATTCATTTATGGACATGAAAACATGAGCACTTTAATAAGGTCATAATCTTTAGGAAAGATACTGGGTGTGTTTAATAAAAGATTAAGTGAGATTACAGAGGTGGCACGGCCACGAAGTCCCTGGCACACAGTGGTCGGCAATTGGAATTTATGTTGATGAAGACACAGCAGGGTGAGCTCCCTCCACCTACCGATTTGCGATTTGGAATAAACTGTCTCCCGGAACCAGTTTCTCACTCTTTACTCACACTCTCCTGTCGTAAGAGGTCCTGAGGGTACCTTGCTGGCACGTGGGGGGCCACACACCTGGGGAAGGTGGGTGGATGCTCTAGTCCTTCATCCCTATAGCCTCTCTGCAACAGGAACAACTCATCAAGGTAAGACCTCTGTGACCAGCAAACCAAAACAAGAAGCCCAACAGCAGGGGTCCCCACCGCTAGAGGGACAAGGTGCCAAGACCCTATGTGTAGCAGGATAGTAGGCTCAGAGAAGGAGTCCTGGGCTCAGTTATGCTCATCATCTGTCAGGGCAGATATGCCATCTTATCTGGGATTTTGGGTGGGTGTTTTCCTTGACCTTTGAAAGCAAAGACTTTAATGCTACTGTCGTTCGGGTTTTATTTTTTGCCTCAAGGACACTACTTGTCTCATTGCGGCCCGATGTGCAAATCAATGTGTCTGCTCATGTCCACTAAGAACACAACGATTATTTATTGGTGTTTCCAGCGATGTAATAGGTGAAGAGAGGCTGATGACAGATAGCCCACGCCCTCCTGCAGAAGCTCGACACCCCAGTCAGCCAGGAGACGAAGGGCAACGCATCCCACACCCATATGGCAGGCTATCTACAGGCTCCTTCATTTTAAACCCTAAATCAATGGTTTAAACAAATGTAGATTCCATGGGACAGAAAGACAGGAAGATTTGTGGCTTTCTATTCTTTAGATGTCTACTTTTGCTGTATTGACTATTAAAAAGTTATTGTGACCTCAAGATGAAGGCATCAGTATCTTCTTAGCAGAAGATAATTCTAGTCTCCTGGAGATTTAATGAGACGTGACTCACTGAAACTTCTGCCTAGGTCTGCTGTTCATTGATTCAAAATCAATGAAAGTCTTGCCTATACTTCCTGAATGTAACCCCAGCTCACATGTCAAATGTGAGCCTCAGAGCTACTGTCTCATCTCTGTCACGGCGTAAATCATCAGATCAAAATAACTCCTTTTCTACCTGCCTGGATGAGGAGCTTAGCACATCCGTTACATAGGAACAGGGTGACATCCCTTTCACGCCTGCTTAACCTGTGTTCGTGAAGGCACTCCGCTCCGCATAGCACACGTCAGGGTGTTTGGTATTTAGCTTGCTGTCTGCCATTCCCCTCGGAGGGATCAGGTCATTGCGGAACCCGTGCGGCAACCCACTCTACCCTGTCCCTACAGTCATGTTTTCTGCACTCACGGATCACGCTCTGACCTGGCAACTGGGACCTTTGCTGCCTGGTGTTAGCAGGAAGGTCACTTCCATGAAATACTGCACTTATTTCACGTAGTTACCCCTTTCATGCAGAAAACCCATTCATGCCAAGCCTGTTTGGCTAGACCCCCTCCCAGCCACCTACACTGGGTCTGCGAGCCGGCAGGCTGGTTCCGGTCCCCACCACTGTGACCAAAGCACATCCAGGCCATTCAGTGATTTCTTAATTTTAGCCATTTAGCTCACTGAATTTCAGTGTTTCATCATTCCAATAGAGGCATTTTCAAGTCTGCTTCCTGCAAAAATGCAGGGAACTTCAGGGATGATTCCAATACGGTTCCCATTATTCTTAGTAAATACAGTTTTCACTATTCTTAGTAAATACAGTAGCCCCAAAACATCAGCACCGATATACAAGGTTTGAGCAACAAAGATAGGAATCTAGCGGATGTATAGACTCTGCATCCAAAACTGGGCAATACATCTTGTGGGTCCTGACATGTTGTGTTTTTATTGTTCTTTAGCCATAAATTCTTATAAATTTCCAGCATAATTTCTCCTTGCGCTAACAAGTTCCCCAGAAGTATGTTTTTAAACCAAGTTTATGTGCAACGGTAAATATTTATCGTTCTCTGCAGATACTGGGATGCTTTCATCCCTCCCTCCCTCTATCTTTCTGGTACCTACGGGTGGCTTTTCTTTGTCATCTCCGTGAAGTTCACATAAAACTCAATAGTCTCAGGAAGGCTGGGTGGCTCAGTTTGTTGAGTGTCCGACTTCGGCTCAGGTCATGATCTCCCAGTTCGTGGGTTCAAGCTCTGCGTCAGGCTGTGTCTTCGGATTCTGTGTCTCCCTCTCTTTCTCTGACCCTCCTCTGCTCACGATGTCTCTCTCTCTCTCAAAAATAAATAAAACATTAAAAAAAAAAAAAGCTCAACAGTCTGTGTTAGATGATCTGCCCATGACCTTACAGAGCTTTCTGTGTATGTAACAAATTACTTTTTTCTTTTGCTCCTTTTATGTCCTTTTATTAACGTCTTTGTCTTTAACTTTTGACAATATAATTATTATGCATCTTGGTGTGGGTCACTGTGGATTTACCTTATTTGGTGATTTCTTCTGGCTTCCTGGATCTGGATCTGTTTCTTCCTCCACGTTCTGGACGTTGCTGGTCATTTCTATAAACAAGATTTTTGCCCCTTTTTCTCTCTCTCCTCTCTTTCTGAGACCCATGTAGTAATGTGTATGGGGGTCTGCTTGATCAGGTTCCATAAATCCTTCTCTCCTTTCCATCTGTTTTCCTATGTATCTCTGACTCCCTCTTTTCTATTTTTCCATTTCTTATCTTTTACTGCATTCAGCACAAGGGCCTCAGAAATATTTTCCTTCCTCTAAATCATTCCTCAGCTCCATCTATTATGCTATTGACACATCCATGGGGTTCATTACATCATTAATTTATCTTTAATTTCTAGATAGCCACTTCTGATAGTTTTATGTACAGTTATCCTCAGAATGACATCCTCAGTTTTCTTTCCGAATTCCACATTCCAGTTCCAACAACCACAATATTTTAGTCCTGGGTAATTAATTGGCTTATGTTGTTTTGCATCTCTACTGGCATATGGTTTGGTAATCTTTATTTGAGATCATGATAGTTTTTAATCTATGTGAATTTGGCCAGCCTAAATTTTTGCTCCAAGGACAATTTGCTTTTGCTCTGACCACTACTGAGGTCTGGCCTCAGACTGGGTGTTTCAGACCCAACTTTCACTTCTTGGCAGCAAACTTCCTCTGGAACTCCTGCACCTCTAGGCTGGACCCTGACACCCCTGGTTCCTGACTGCCCTATGCTTTCCTGGTCTCAGTGGTCTACTTCTCAGGCATCCTGTCTGTATCCCAAAAGCCCAGTTTCTGCCTCTTCTTCTGCAACAACTCTAGGCTCTGGCTCATGTTGGCTTTTCATCTGTTGCACATTTTGTTTGTCTGTTTTGGAAGAGGTAGAGTTAGAGAGATCCTAACCTTGTGCATCACAGCCTCCAAAAATATGTCCTATCTGTGTTCTGTTTGCATGGGAGGACCTAGTAGGCTCATGACAGAAAAATGGAGTCCTTGATCTCACACTGAGATTTAAACGTAACTGTGTCCTTCTTTCCTTTCTCTTCACTAAGCAGGAGACAAGTATGGGGAGAACAAGATCAGTTAGAGAAAGAAATGATAAAACTATACTTTTCTTACCAGGGGCTATAATTTAAACACAATAAGCAATTTTCTGTCTGGGATGTGAAAGGATGTAGAAGATCTTTGTTTCCATAGTGATACCAATAATTTTAGATACTGAAAAAATTGTACTTATCTATGAAACTACTGCAGAGAGGTAGAAACAAGGAAATCCCCAATGGACTGATTTCCAGAGAGAGCACTCTTTACATGCAGCTATGGTGGCACTGCTGGCGGAGAAAGCCTGCCGACACTCAGAGATTAGCTGGCAATGGGGGAGGGGTGTGAGCTGGGGTCAGTGGGGTCTCAGAGATCCTCAAATGCAGCAATCATTTACTTGACATAAAAATTCTCCCTGGCTTCCTACTCTTGTTGTGCTGAGAAAAATGCAGTATGGGCGGGGCCATAAAGCAGAAAAGACTCTAGTCTCATGTGTTCTTGCGATTTCTAGAAACAGATGGCTCTTCTACCATGGATTCAAAAAATGAAACACATCCAACTCCCACCAGGCTCCAGGATCAAACACTGATGAGACCAAAGAATTCAGCCTTGGCAGGAACCGCTGTGACATCTAAGAGATGAAGTCAATTTTAAAAACTGTCGCCTAGAGAAAGACAGAAACCATATGTTTGCACTCATAGGTCTAACAGGAAAACAGGAGAGACCTAATGGAGAACCAGGGGGAGCAGAGGAGGGACAGAGAGTTGGGGAGAGAGAGGGATACAAAACTTGAGAGACTATTGAATGCTGAAAATGAACTGAGAGTTGAAGGGGAAGGGGGAGGGGGGAAGAGGTGGTGGTGATGGTGGAGGGCACTTATGGGGAAGAGCACTGGGTGTTGTATGGAAAACAACTTGACAATAAAATATTGAAAAAAAAAACTGTCCCCTAAACCAAGATTAATTTTATACTTGGGGCAATCTGAGTGATCATGTTCTTGCTTTAGCAGCCATGCATTGGAAAGAGATCTCACAGTCTTAGAAATAAAAACAAAGAAGGGCACCTGGGTGGCTCAGTCAGCTAGGCATCTGACTTTGGCTCAGGTCATGATCTCACGGTTCGTGGATCTGAGCCCTGCATCGGGCTCCGTGCTCACAGCTCAGAGCCCGGAGCCTGCTTCAGATTCTCTGTCTCCCTCTCTCTCTGCCTCTCCTCTGCTCTCACTCTGTCTCTCTCAAAAAAAATAAATAAATGTTTAAAAAAGTTATTTAAAAACAGACATAGAAGCAAAGTAAAGGAACTGAATAATTCAGTCTCCACATTATCTCTGTACAATGTCTAGCATGTCATAAAACACCATGAGGTACGTGAGGAAATTGGGACACATAAAAAAAAAAGAAACAGATCAACTGATAACCCGGATGTTGCAACCAGTAGAAAAGAAGCTTAAAATGAGTATTATCAATATGTTTGGCTTGTGGCACTGCCTTGGGCTGAAGTAGAGATCACTGTTCCTATTACAGAAGCTGACGCTGCATGAATTTCCTTTTCTGATTTCCGCTAACAACTCCCTCTACCTGGCTAGAACTCATGACCTAGAACGAGTCTAGTTATGGCCTAGAACTCATGACAATTCTGTGGCTACAAGCTCCAGCTTACTTTACTTGAAGTTCCTCCACACTGTGTAACTAGTTCTTTTGTAAATGAAGCTTTGTCCATTAAAAATACATGTATGTATTTATAAAGTTATGTCAAGATGAAAAGGATGGGTGAACATATAGGGACTCTTATAGAATATATGAACAGAAAAAATGCACAGAATGTGTTCTGGAAAAAGAAAAGCATATTGGATTGCCTTAACACAGAATAAACACTGAAGAAGAAAGAGTCAGTGATCTGAAAGAAAGGACCATATAAATTATCTGAAAGAAAACATTGGGGAAAAAGGCTGAAAAGCTAAAATAACTGAACAATATCTTTGACTTCTGTTATAATAATTGGATAGAGGCAGAAAACTATTCTTAGGAATAATGGTCAAAGTTTCCCCAACATTGATGAGAAAATATCAGTTTACAAAATGCAAAAATCCTAGTAAATCCCAAGCAGGATACATTGGAAGCCACATCCAAGTATGTCATAGTGAATATGCTAAAAACCAAAACTAAAGAGAAAATCCTAAAAGCAGCCATGAAAAAAGCCGGTATTTATAAGGACAAAGGTAAGAACAGTATTGCCTTCCCA
The DNA here is from genome assembly GCF_006229205.1 of Suricata suricatta. Classification (NCBI taxonomy): domain Eukaryota; kingdom Metazoa; phylum Chordata; class Mammalia; order Carnivora; family Herpestidae; genus Suricata; species Suricata suricatta. Next base: position 172,681,233 of record NC_043702.1, on the reverse strand, counting down.
CTAGAAAAGTAAGCTAGAGGACAATGGAACAGCATCCTTCCAGTGTTGAGAAACAAACAAAACTGTGGACTTAAAATTCTTTACGATGCTAGATATATCCAGCAGAACTAGTCTCCAGAAATAAAGGTCAAGTAAAGATACTTTCTGATAAATGAGAGCTGAGAGGACTTGTTGCCAGTAGACTTACTAAAAAATGCTACCGGCTTTCAGGATAAAGAGAAATGGCACCAACTGTAACTTGGATATACAAGAGGGACTGGAGAGATCTGGGAATAGTAAGTAACAGGAATACTTCATAATGATAAAATGATCAGTTCATAAAGAAGGCGTACAAATCCTACTTCTCAATGCACCTAGTAACAGAACTCTATAATTCGTGGTGGGAAGATTGGTAGAATCAAAGGGACAAATAAATAAACTTATGGTTGGAGATTTTAACATATGTGTTTTCAGTGATTGATAGACTAAATGAACAAAAATCAATAAAGGCATAGAAGATTCAAACAACACTATACCCAACATGACCTATTGAACATTAGTTACATCTTACAAATTCTGAATGTATGTCCCACAGCACATGAAACATTAATCATTGGACACCATATGCAAGGCCATAAAGTCGTCTCAGTAAACATTAGAGAATTGAAATCACTCTGAATGTATTCTCTTCTCTGATCAAAATGAAACGGAACTGAGAATCAATAAGTAAGTCATAAGTAAGTAATAAGACATGTAAAAAATATCCAAATATTTGAAAATTAAGCAGCACAATTCCAAATAACTCATGGGTTAATGAAGGATTCAAAAGGGAGATTAGAAAATATTTGTTACAGGTGAGATTCTTCAGAAGTGGTGCAAAGAAAAGAGGAGTCACAGAGTTCAAAAGCTTGTATTAAAACAACAGTAAAGAAAATTTAAAATTAAGGTTGTAAGCTTTCCTCTTAAGAGGCAAGAACAGGGGCACCTGGGTGGCTCCATCGATTAAGCGTCCGACTTTGGTTCAGGTCATGATCTCAGGATTCGAGTGCTTGAACCTCGTGCCAGACTCTGTGCTGACAGCTCAGAGCCTGGAGCCTGCTTTGGATTCTTTGTCTCCCTGTCTCTCTGCCCCTCCCCTGCTCTCTCTCTCTCAAAAAAATGAATAAATATTAAAAAAAATTTTAAAAAGAGTCAGGAACAGAAAGAACAAAGTAAACCCAACATAGATAGAAAATAATAATAAAGAAGAAATCAATGAAATGGAAAGCAGTGCAGATAATGAAGCCCAATGCTTGGTTTTGAAAGGATTAATTAAATTGATAGATATTTAATCAACATGATCAAGAAAAAAGAAAGGAAAAATGATCAGTATTAAGTATAAAAAAAAGATATTACCACACACCCTTATTAAAGGGATATATGGGACTTGTAGGAAAACTTTATGCCAATACATTTAAAAATGTGGATTAAAAGAGAAAATCCTCTTGGAAATATAGTTCACTAAAGAGAGAGAGACCTTCTGACTGGCTCTGTATTAATAACAATTTGTCTCAAATATAATAAACTTTAAATAGTAAAAAAATATATACCAAATAAAAGTAAATGACAAATATTAGAATAATTTGTTATCGAAACCCTCCCACAGAGATAACTTCTGGCTCTGAAGGCTTGTTGAATTCAAACATTTAAAGAAGAAATATGGGGGAACGTGGGGGGCTCAGTCGGTTAAGCGTCAGACTTCGGCTCAGGTCATGATCTCACGGTTCGTGAGTTCGAGTCCCTTGTCGGGCTCTGTGCTGACAGCTTGGAGCCTGGAGCCTGTTTCTGATTCTGTGTGTCCCTCTTTCCGTGCCCCTCTCCTTCTCATGATCTGTCTCTCAAAAATAAATTAAAAACAGAAAAAAAATAAAGAAGAAATATCAATTCTACAGAAAATCTTTCAGAAAACAAAGGAGAGGGCAAAAGTTCCCTGTTTACTTTATGAGCTCCGTGTATCCCTAATAAGAAAAACTTACAAAGAAATGATAAGAAAAGAAAAATTAACACCAACATTTCTTACAGACTCAGGCACAAAAATCCTTAACAAAATTTAATAAAACCTAGCAGTGGGGTTTACCCCAGATGAGGAAGATCGGCTTGATGTTTGAAAATCACACATTTGAATTCGCCATGTTAGCAGAATATAGGAGGGTGGTCATGTTACTATGTCAACAGATACAGATAAGACTTTTGAAACATGCAAGGCCTCTACATGATAAAAACTTCCAGTAATCTAGGAAGAAAAGGGAACTTTCTCAGTTTGATGAAGGGCTTCAGCAAAAGCTCACAGTTAACACCATAATAAATGGGGACATTACATGCTTTTCTTCTAAGATTGGAAGCAAGAAAATGCTGTCTGTATTCAGCATCATGGTGCTTGTTACAACCTCATTAACTAAGAATTAATAAGGCAAAGAACGAAATTGCAGCCGTAAAGGCTGTAAAACAAGAAGCTGAGCTATCGTTATTTGTAGTGACATGATAACTTACAGAATGGAGAACACTTACTAGTGTTGCATGCTCTTTTCTCAGCCTAGAATCTTCCCAGGTCGTAGTCTGCAAAGTATGCAGCCAAATTAGCCACATACTAATCTGGGACAAAAGAAAATCATAGAATATCTCATTAAAATGGAATCGATGAGCTCAACTATTTTTGTCTCACCTAAATAAAACCAACACAAAATAAAAACTTTTTAGTGGATAAAACTGCGTATAATAACATTTAGATCTGGACCATCCAATCTGGGAAAGTTGCATTTTAGTATAAATAATGGCTGCAAAAGAGGAATCACAGAAGCAAATCCTTTACCGGTAAAATTCAACATCTGAATCGCCAGTTAACTTTTACCATATATAATTTTTTGATATGAAAAAGAGTTGATACAGTGAATATATTTTCAATAAAACATAAATAAAATTGGGGAAAGAAGGAATCATTTCATTGTGGTTTTAAAATAAGGGAATTAAATTGGCTTAATGGAATTTTCTTGGAATACTTTCTCATAGGCACTTTAATTTGGCGATTTAAGTAGAAAGCCCCCCCCCCCCCCCCCCGCAAAGCTAGAGAAATTAAGACTTTTCGGTTACAAGTGTAAAATAGAGATTTCATTTAAGGGGGATTGTAGCTGTGGGAAAAATATGGGGGAAGCTGCCCACCGTTAACAGCAGCCTTACTACAAAGCTCCCCACATCAATGTCCTTTACTTCCAAGGTATCAGGTTGCGTTTGCCTTTTCCTCTTAAAGTGGTGGCTTCAGAGAAGGGTGCCGACAGATGAACAGATGTCATTGCAGGTGACTGTCCACATCAGGCACTTGGTTCTCAATTCAGAACCAGTGAGTCCGAACAGCACAGAATTCTCCCAGGGGTCTCCCTTCCGACACTATCCAAGCGTGGGGACTCGGTGGTGATGAGTGTCTTTTTCACCACTAGACGTCACTGGGAGTTAGTTACTGAACCGGCTGGCGCTCGTGAAGTCTCCCTATGAAAGAAATCATTGACTCTGCGTGTACATTATATTTCTGTTTGTTTGCTCCTACAAACCTGGGTTTCAGATGCCCCCTGGGTCCTGCCTCCACGACCTCAGTCCAGCTGTTGCAATGGCAACTGGTTAGAGTGTTATGCCCAAGATTTCAATATCGTCCCCAAAAACCAGAGGCCGCCAGGGAGACCGAGTCACGCATGCAAAAGCAAAGGGCTTTATTATTACGGGCTTAGGCTGGCCGGAACTAAACTCGCGCTCACAGACTTTACCAGCGCAGCAGATCCGTGCGGAGAGCCCCGGACATGGCGGGGCAGGGCCTGTATGGGTTTTGGGAAGGGGGAGCCACAGGAAACTGTGACACAGGTACAGGGGTCCACTCATTATCGCCTAACATCATTGGCAGTGACTTTAACCATACACATTGCTTAGAGTGCTTGTTACTTTTGGCGGGACCCAATCACAGCATTTAGAGTACTGACCAATCACAGAGTGGACCCAGGACCCAGGACCCAGGACCCTCACGTAGGGTGTAACTAGCCTTAAGCAATAAGTGATTATCTATAGCTTCTATCTCTAGGCCTGCCCTTAGGAAGGTTAAGGGTGTTAGCTGGCCTTTCCTGATTGGGTGTTACAAGGGTGGTCCCTCCTGCCTTGGGCAATGTGTGCCCTTTTATTGTCTAATATTCTGAGAAACAAACACTTAGGCCTCCAAGGTCAGAGGGAAACTTGAAGCCTGTCATGGAATCAGTTTGGTTCAGACCTGAATCCTTACAAGAGAATCTAACTGCTGTCACCCTGCTTATCTCCTGCGTTTTTGTGCTGGGACTTTTCTCACGGTGTGTGGAGGGGGGCACCTTGAGACGCCGCCTATCACTGTGGATGCTCAGAACTGCTCGCTGGGGGGGTTAGCACCCCAGGGGCGGTCCTGGACCGGGAGGGGGAGGGGTCTGCAGTGCATCACGGAGGCACTGTCCGCACGGTTGGCCTGCGGGTCCCACTGAAACCCGATCCAAGTTTGCAGAGTGGTGGACACGGTGAGAATGCGGCATTACTCCGGCTTTCTCGCATCTCCTGCTCTGTCTTCCCAGGGCCCCACTCCTAATGCTAGAGTCGTGTCTTACCTCCATAGCTCCCCAGTCAGTGCAGTTTGACTTTGACTTTCCCGCCCCGGCTGCTCCGCAGTTTGCTTCCTGGGAGGAGACTTCGCATAGGCGGCGCTGATGAAGAATGTTCTCAGCACCCGGTGGTCTCCTCATGGTGCCGCTCCCCTGTCGATGTCCTTGTAAAGACGGTAAATATTCCCATCTCGAGCACACGGACCAGCTCGGATTCTGCCCTTGAACTTCCTGTGGCCACGGTCACGCGGTACATCCTGTTCTGTCTGTCTTCCTCCAGGCAGGATCACTGCCGTGAGGTTGATCAGTGCTGTGAATCGAAGTGGCGGTTCCTTGCTGCGCAGCCTTCCATCATGTAAATAGACCACGGTTCATCCATGCCCTCGTGGACGGGCATTTGAATTGTTTCCAGATGTTAGCTGTTTTGAATAATGCTGCTTTGAACATGTTTGTATCTATTCGTGAACATGAACACCCATTTCTCTTACATTTATAGATACTGGCTAACAGGGTTCGTACTGGTTACATGGACCTGCCTTCCATGTCCCCGCATCTTCACTTATATTTGTATTATTAACCCCTTGTGACTTCAGCCACTCTGGGTGGGTGTAGTGCATTCAACTGTTGTTTTTGTTCACATTTCCCTGTCAACTAATGGTACTTAACCTATTTCAATATGCTTATTAGCCATTTGGACACAATCTTTGGTGAAGTACCAGTTAGTAAAGTTTTTCGCTGTGTGTGTGTGTGTGTGTGTGTGTGTGTGTGTATTGAGGGGAGGGGTCAGTCTTCTTATTGATTTGAAGATCTTTACAATTTCTATATACTAGTCCTTTGTTGGATATGTGATTATGAATATTTTTTACCACTCTTGTTTACTCTTCACTCCCATAAAGTCATGTTTTGATGAGGAGGATTTATTTTTCTTTTAAAAAGTTTTTTGGGGGGGTTAACATTTATTTATTATTGAGAAACAAAGAGAGACAGAGCATGAGTAGAGGAGAGGCAGAGAGAGAGGGAGATCCAGAATCAGAATGAGGCTCCAGGCTCTGTGCTGACAGCTCAGGGCTTGAACTTGTTGACACAGAGCTTGAACTCATGAACCGTGAGATCATGACCTGAGCCGAAGTCAGACGCTCAACTGCCTGAGCCCCCCAGGCGCCCCAAGGAGGATTTCATTTTAGCAAGATGCGATTTATTGTTGTTTCTTTTTTTTATGACAATAGTTATCTAATCTTGCCAATTATTCACTCCCATCTTGAAGTTACCAAATCTGTAGTTCTCAAGTTTAAGCGGGAATAAGAATCATCTGGAAGGTGTTTTATATTTTATTTTTATTTATTTTAAAACGATTTATTTATTTATGTCATCTCTATGACCACTGTGAGGCCCGAACTCACAACCTTGAGACTGAGAGTCCCATGCTCCACTGACTGAGTCACGCGGTGCCCCTGGAAGGCATTTTAAAGCATGAATTGTTGGGGCATGCCTCCAGAGTGTCTAATTCTTTAGGTCAGGAAAGAGGCCCAAGAATTTGGTCCAAAAATTCTTACAATTTCCAGATGATACTGATTCTGTTGGTCTGAGGATCACACTTTGTAAACCACTGTAGTATTCTACTTTTGAGAAGCTTGACTTACTTTTTACATTTAGATCGACAATATACCTGGACCTGATTTTTGTGCGTGGTATGAAATAGGAGTAACATCTTATTTTTTTCAATGTCAGTCACTTGATTAATATCAGTGATATGCAATACCAATTACATTGTGTCTGTACATATGGATCTGTTTCTTTTTTTTATGTTTATTCTTTTTTGGGGGGGGGAGAGAGAGGGAAAAAGAGTGTGAGTAAGGGGAGGGCAGAGAGAGAGAGGGAGACACAGAATCTGAAACAGCCTCCAGGCTCTGAGCTGTCAGCACAGAGCCCAATGCAGGCCACAAACCACGAGATCATGATCTGAGCTGAAGCCAAATGCTTAACCGACTGAGTTACCCAGGCGCGCTTATATGGGTCTGTTCCTGAACTTGTTCTGTTCCAATCTTCTGGAAGTCTATCTCTGTGCCAATGGGACTAAATAATCTTAATTATTTCAGATTTATAAGAAATCTTAATACTCGTAAGAGTAACTTCTTTTTCTTCAAGTGGATCTAGAGGAAGAAGAGGAAAAATGTGTTTCTTTTTGGGCCCAATAAAGAAAACAAAATTTTTTTATACATTTTATAAATTGATGTTGATTTAAACATAAATGCCAGGGCAATAATTATTAATAAGAAAATAATACAGGCTTTGGGAAGGTTAAAGATTACTTTCATAAGTCAGAGCAATAGTCTCTGAAGTCTAGAAATCAAGAATATCCCTGTTTAAGAAAAACATATTTGAAAGTGAAGATTTTGAAAAGTGAAAATATCCAGTGTTACGGGCTGCTCTGTGTCTCCCTGGAATTTATATGTTCAAGCCCCAAACTTTAGTATCTCGGAATGTTACTGTAATTGGAGATAGACCTTTAAATAATTAAAACGAGGCCACAGGCTGGGCCCTAGTCCACTTTGAACGGTGTCCTTAGAAGAAGAAGAAATTTGGATACAGCAGGGGTGCAAAGAGGAAATATGATGTACGGACACAGAGGTAAGATGGCCATCTACCTGCAGGCCAAAGAGAGAGGCCTCAGAAGGAACCAAACCTGCTGACGTCTTGGTCCAGGGCCACATCCATGTTTGAGCCCCGAAGTCAGTGGCACTTGTCATGGCAGCCCCGGTGACCGGTACAAAGTTTGCTCCCGGTGAATTAGGCCTTAGGCAAGATCGCAAAGTAAATAAGCATGTAATAGTCCTTCCAGTATAATAAGTCCATTACACAGCGTTTTAATAACATGTTAGGGAAAAGCACTGTCTTCTTAAAATAGTGTCTGTAGAGGACACTCTAAGTAGGACTTTGAGTAAACAGCACACAGCAAAGAGTGTCTTTATCTACTTTCTATCTGATAACAAGGGTCCTGGCAAAACAAACCAGATTAAAAAAAAAAAAGCAATAGTAAAAGCAATCAGTACATCCTAGTTGTTACTTATTGCATCCACTGAGTTTTTAGTTACAGTGATTAGAATTTTTATTTCTGGAAGATTCATTTGCTATTTAAAAATCTTTCTGGTAGTTTTTGATAATGTCTCTTTCTTCTCTCTTTTATGGTATTATTTCTTTTTATATCTTTAAGCTTTTAAAATATCATTTCCCCTATGTGTGATTTCTTGAGGGATCTAACATATGTATTACTTTTTTGTCGGTCAAGGTAACTTCATAAATTATTTTTCTCTGTGTTCTTTAATTTTGGGTTGTGGCCTCACATTAGGAAAGGCTTCATGGCCTGTTGCTGAGGACGGCTCTCTTGAGATTAACTTTGTGTTAAAAGTCACCAAGGGTCACAGGGGCATCGCAAATGCAAAATCACCTGTTATTTTAATTTATTGCATTGTGTATTCCAGGGTCACACCAGTAGAATATCGTGAACTCCAATGTCACATTTGTGATTAGTAATTCTTAGAATGAGAAACAAGCAAACAAAGAAGCCAACTTTCAGGGAATACACAGATGGACAAGCTGCCTCTTCTGTACAATTGGGTGTGTTTTTTTCTTGGTCCCTTCTGTCACTGAAGGAGGCAGCCAAAGCCTCCGTGGCAACTTTCATCCATTTTTCTGGTCTTGGGCTTTGTCTCCTGATCCAAGCAGAGTGGCCAGAACAACTAACCCTCAGGTGACCCACATGGTGACTCATATACTCATGTGCCGTGTTGATCTTGCCAGGTTCTTAGTTCTTCTTGTTTTATTCTCTGCGTGTTTACCTTATTTCATTATGAATACAGCTTTGCATTCAAAAAGAACTAAAAGACTTTTTAAAATCTTGCATTTATGAGTGTTTGTATTATATGCCTTTTCAAGCTATGAACATGATATCTTGCCAGAAATAGAATCCATATCTGTTCCATCTATTTGCACACAGCAATTCAAGGGTCATATGAAAAACAATGCCTTAGGTTTGAAAGTGAAAGGAGAGAAGTATTGAAGTTGGATTGAATGAGTGGGGAGTTGGAGGACATGGAGGGGAGGTCCAGGGAGCCGAGGTGAAGGTTAGGTGGACCAAGGCTACAGCGTGGGGAGGAGCAGAACACGCAGATGGGAGGAGACAGGAACACAGGAAGACATGTGAGTTTCTGACCCCAAAGTGCTGTTAGAAAACATGCCATTCTTTCAATACAGCCATGTTACTGATGAGCAAACTGAGGCCAGATGCCAATACGACTTCCCCAACTTACTGCGTCCAGTGGGTGTCCCAGCTCAGAATTGTCTTGATGCTCAGTCCAAAGCCTCTCTTAGTACAAGAGATTTGGTGTGAAAGGTGAGAAGAAGCACACAGAGCAGATGCAGGAAGTGTTGCTGGAGGCCAGACAGGCAGAAGAGAAACAGGAGGCAGAGTGTGGTGGAGGGATGAGCAGCTCAGTAAAAGGCACATGGTTATTAGGGACCATGAATTTCTCCAGCAGGGAAGCCGAGTTTTCTGTCGGGGAGGGCACATCAGATGAGTATGTGGGACTGGATGGGGAGGGGGCTCACATCTGGGTCCTGAAGAGGGAGAATTCAAGGGCTGTGATGGTATTTTGGGGAGCCCCAGCAAGGGCTGTTAGAGAAACATGAGCGTGCTCAAGGCCTGAGCACCAATGAGCCAAAAGGAGGGCCTCAGGGAGGTCTGGGGACATGGGAGATGAGCTGCTCCCTGAGGGCAGACACCCTGCTGGGTGGGCTCTGAGCACCTCTACTGAGATCCTATGTCCAGGGAGCACACGATTGTCAGTGACCTGACAGCCACTCCTTCTCATCACCGGTTTGCTCTCTCTCTCAAGAAGTCCCTCTCCTTTCTCCTCCTTCAGAACTTGTCCTCTGTCCACTATAGGTGGGCATACATGCCGAAGTGGGGCCGACTAGTGTTGGGGAGGAAGAATTCCCTCTGCCCTTCAAGATTCTTCTAGCTGAGCTAAGAATCCAACTCACCTGAGATAGAATCATGGGAGAAAATCAGATTTAGGTTTGTATATACAGGGAATCCACACAGACATGGATTTTCAAAGACAGGGAGACGACATGAAGTTTATGTGAGCTTAGGAAAGGGGTTTGAGGATACAGACGGGAGGAAGATCATTAGTGGGAAGATAAGGGGAGAGGTTTGGAAAGCAATTAGAGGGGCACCCGGGTGGCTCAGTCAGTTAAGCATCCAACTCTGGTTCAGGTCATGATCTCACGGTTTGTGGGTTTGAGCCCCACATAGGGCTCTGTGCTGACAGCTCAGAACCTGTTTCAGATTATGTATCTCCCTCTCTCTCTGCTCATCCCCCACTTTAAGCTCTGTCTCCCTCTGTCTCAAAAATAAATAAACATTAAAAAAATTTTTTAAAGGAAAGCAAATAGGTGCCCTAGTATGCAGATACCTCTCTTAAGGAAAGAGGAATCTCTGTTAATCATTCTCTTCCTGGTACAGTCTCTTCTTTCCAATGTAAGTTTAGACAGTTCAAGGGGAGGCAAGAACTTTTCCTGAATCTGCTGAGTTTTGATTTCTTTTAACTCACAGTAATATTCATGCCAGAGTGGCCCATCTTGGGTGTGTCCTGCCATTGATCTCTATGCTGAGAAAGCCACAGACCCTCTGTGGAAGCATGAGGCATACCCTAGCTGTTCCCTGTACCCCTGACCGGGTCACCCTCGCCCTCAGGAGCTGAGCTGAAGAATGAGTGGCTCTGCTCCTTTTCAATGTCCAACCCTCTTCTGTTCCCTCTCCTCTGCCTCCTCACCGTCTCCTCCTTCTCCACATTCTCCTCTTCCTCCACTTTCTCCTCCTTTACCTCCTTATTACCCCAAAGTGTACTTGCCTATTAGTGGGGGTTGAGCCAAAAGACACAACTGAGCCAAAGAATAGGACAAGGAAGGGTTTTACTTGCAACAAGCGAGGAGAACACTGGGGAGATTTCCCGAAGCAATGCTCCCCCGAACAACAAAATTGAGGAAGTGGTAAATAGGGTAATGCACACATTGTCATGAAGGGGCTTGTGCAAAGGGGAATTCAGCATGGTACTGAGGCAAAAGTCATCTGAAGGTGACAGGGTTCAGGTCAGCCATAAAGCCAGCAGGGGTGGGCATTACCGATTCTCTGGCTCCAGTAGGTCCAGCGTCTGAGGGGTTTATAACTCAAGAGGGCGTGTCAGGTCAGTCTGGACTTTTGAAGGCCTGGGGGTTTTACCACTGATTTCTTGTGATTGGATTAGGCTCTTATCTCCTGGCCTGATAGTGGCTATTCTTTAAAATATACTTTTTTAATGTTTTGTTTATTTTTTGAGAGAGAGAGAGACAGCTGAGCAGGGGAGGGTCAGAGAGAGAGAAGGAGACACAGAATCTGAAGACAGGCTCCAGGCTCTGAGCTAGCTGTCAGCACAGAGCCTGATGCGGGGCTTGAACCCATGAACCGTGAGATCATGACCAGAGCCGAAGCCGGGCACTCAACCAACTGAGTGACCCAGGCACCCCGATAGTGGCTGTTCTTACCTTCTTTCACAGGATGGCCAGGGGTCTAAAATGACTTTTCTTATGTCAGAAAAGCTAGTTTTGCCTTTTTTGCCCCAAGGACTCTTAAATCTTTTGCTGACAGTCTGTCTTTTGGCCCCCTTCTCCTTCTGCCTCTGTTATGCCCATTGGTGTCTCTGCCCAGCTCCCAACACTTTGGTCCTGTAAGGTCTGATAGATGGAGGCAGAGGCAAGAGGAAAGACAGAGACCAAGTTATGGAGCCAAGAAGGCCTTTATTGGAGTCTGAAATTCCCGGGGGAGGTTCCGGGATTCTGGAGAGAGGAGTCAGGGAAGTGGCGTCTGGTATGGGAGAGCAAGGTGTTTTATGGGTGCAAGAGTTCCGGGTTTGAGCTCAGGTGGGCAGATAGCCAAGTAGGGTCTTCTTTGGACGGTGGCAGGATTCAATTGGCTGTCCACTTCGGTGGGGAGGGGGATGCTGGAATTCATGGTGAGGTGTTCCAGTTTGGGACAGTCCAGTTGGGAGTGGGGGTCGTCAGTCCCAGTGGTGCCTGGAACTATTATCTGACTCGCAATAAAATGGCCGCTGGTGCTTTACAAATGGCGCGGGTCATCCCAGGTCTGCAGGTGGGGCTGTCAGTGCGCGCAGCTCTCCACAGCAAGGTGGCCGCTCAGTGGCCTTCCCATGGCAACTCTTACCGGTCCCAGAATAACATTCCTCATTTCCTTATCATTCTTCCTTCTCCTTCCTGCCCAAACCCACCCCAGCCCCTTCTGCTCTCCCCACACCACACTCAAGGCTATAAACTTCGGAGGCTTATAATTTACAGGGTCCAATGCAAAAGACAAATGGGAGGCCTTCTACTTAAAAGGCAGGAAAAACAATGCTTTTCAAGGCCTTAAAATGGAAACCATCTGCTTTCTTTGACGTCATCACTCAACCCGTCCTGGGGGTTCTTGTTGCCGCTGCGGGTTTTTGTTTTCCTGTGGGTTTTTGTTGCTGTTGAATGTGCTGAATGTTGCTCTCCTGTGGGCACAGGAGCTCAGAGAGCAGGTGTGGACCCTCTCAGAGCCCTGGGGGCACTGCTCTCCTGTTCTTATTGGCATGTGTTCTAATAATTTTTGATCAAAATGCAGACATCTCAGTTGGCTAAGACACTGAGGTCATTAGGACATATTTTTTGGGGATGGAAATGTGTGTGCCTGTTCTTTTGTTAAGTGTCATGGAGGGGGTTCAGTCTCTCTAGTCCTCGTGCCTGGGTTTGTGTTTGCTGCTGCTTTCACAGCCCTCTCCCCTCCCTCATTTCTTTCCTTTGTAGGGTAGGGCTGTTTGTCTGAGGGCTTGGTTCCTATTCACTGTGAATATTTCCTTCAGGATGTGCTTCAGGACGATTTATCTTTACAGGAGCCAGGGGCAGGCCTTCCCAAGATGCAATACTTTGGCATTAACATTATTTTGAGTTGAAAGCAATGAAAACCCAGAAAATTCTGGAAAAGATCTTTCCCCCTCCCTCACCTGCCTGTCAGAGAGAACCATTAAGAGAGATTGCTCTTTACCTAAGAAACTTATTGGCACAATAGAGCACATATTTGTTTTCCAAACCTCTCCTCTCTCCTTCCTGCCAATGGTCTCCCTTCCTTCATGTCTTCAGGCCCCCACACCTCTCCGGAGCTCACATATGCTTCATGTTAATCTCCAGGTCTTTAGATCCGTGTCAGTGTGCATTCCCCGTACATATGCAATCAAATGTGACTTTCTCCTGTTAATCTATCTCATGTCAATCTGAGTTTTAGCTCAGCTAGGAGGAACTTGAAGGGCAATATTACTGCAAGTCACACAGAGAGGGAATTCTTCAGATGTTTCAATGTCCTACAGTCTCTGTGATGGCAACTTAGGTTCCTCCCTAAGAATAAGGGCGAATTGATGGTAGGTGACACTGTTACCCAGACAATCTTGGGGGAATCTGGAAAAGCAAATAGAGCAAGTGTTAAGAAGAAACCCATGGGCTCAAATTGGCAGCTTGGGCCAGACCAAGTCCCCAGACCTTGTTTAATACTTAACTGCAGTTCCAACCTCCTCTAGAAGTGTAAGTTTTCCGCTGTCAGTGAGAATTATCTGTTCATCACAAGTGAGGTCCTCTGTCACGTGGACCAACTCCATCCCCCCAAGGAGGGGAGGTCTTCTTGTTATACCCAAGTTTCCAATATAGCCCCCAAACCCAGAGACCACCAGGGAGACCGAGTCACGCAGGCAAAAGGAAAGGGCTTTGTTACGAGTCTAGGCTGGCCGAGCCTAAGCTCGGGCTCACAGACTTCACCAACACAGTGGATCCATGTGCGCCGAACGTGGCGGGGTAGGGGCTTCTTTAGGAAGGGGGCGTTACAGGAAATGGTGACACAGGCACAGCGATCCAATCCCTACCTCCCTATCAATACTGGCAGTAACTTTAACCATACATTGATACTTTTAGTGGGAGCCAATCACAACATTTAGAGTATTGGCCAATCACAGAGTGGGCCCAGGACACTCACGTAGGGCGTGACTAGCCTCAAGAAATAGGAGCAATAGGTGATTACCTATAGCGTCTATCTTTAGGCCCGCCCTTAGAAATGTTAAAGGTGTTACCTGGCCTTTCCTGATTGGGTGTTACAAGGGTGGTCCCTCCTTCCTTGGTCAACATGTGCCCTTCTATTATCTGATGATTCTGAGAGGCCGACTTCAGACCTGCGTCCTTACAATCTAATCTACATGATGACATCCCCTTCCTTCCCAATTAAGGGAAAGTGACCTTCCCTGAAATATTCCTTTCTCTTCCTTTTCCAACTTCCTTCCTATGAAAACCTCCTATTTGTACCACTCCTAGGAGCTCCCTTCTCCCTGACTGATGGGATGTGCCTGAAACTTGTATCACTTAATACAATCAATTAGATCTTCAAATTAACCTTGTTGATTTTGTCTTTCAATGCAAGCAGTGACAAGTAGAGATGTGAATGGGCTGGGGTGGGGGTGAGAGAGGGAAGTCAGTCCAAGGGGAGTGACCTAGGGGCAGAAGGGACAGGGGACAGCCAGGTCCAGGGCTGGGGGCTGGGGAGCAATGAGTTTTCATGGGTTACTGTCTGGATGAGAAGAAAAGGTGTGAGTCGTAGGGTCCCTTCTCCATGCCACACAGCCTTGTTCCCCAGTACCTGAATTAGGGCCTCAGGGAGCAGGATGGAGATTGGTGACAGGGAGAAGCTGGGAGGCTGAGAGAAGGGTTGACCCAGAGGGGAAGTGAGAGTCAGAGTAGGTGTCCAGGATTGAGGGCGGAGCCCATTTGCATTGTTGCAGAGACTCAGGGAAGGCTTGTGTGTTGAGAAGGAAGTCAGAAGAGAGGAGCCATGTGTGGGGAGGTTTGATAGAACAGACACCAAAGGCCCACTTTCTAAGAGAAAGAAAGAACATCTGCAAATAAGATGCTGTTGTTGCAACTGGTGTTGCTCACGGTTCTTGTCCCAGGTGCTGACAGTGACGATGGTGAGGACTGTCCAGTGTGCGCAGGTGTTAATGTGTGTTCGTGTGTATGCACTCGTGTGTCACGCACATCATGGTGTACATGCATATGTCTTGTGTCGCATGTGTGTTATGTGTACATTTGTGTCTATATAAGTACACATGTGGTGTGTGCACGTGTGTTCATGTGTGTGGTGTGCATACATGTGTATCCTGTGTCCACACATGATGTATGGGCATGTGTGTCCGCATATGCATGTGTGATGTGTGTACATTTATGAGTGCATGTGTATCATCTGTGTATGTCATGTGTGTAGATGTGTGATGTGTGTCTGTATGTGTGTTTCAATATATGTATATGAGTGTATGTGTGTATGTGTACTTGTGTGTACATGTGGGTCTCTCTGTGTCTGTATACATGTGCACATGTGTACATGTGTATGTTCCTCTGTGTAAGAAGGATTAAGTGTCTATAAGTTTGTATGGATGTGTAAGTGTATGTACCTTCATGGAGTGCACTCCCCAAGCACATATCTGGGGAATGAGGGTGTCCGCCTGGTTCTTTCCTGAGCATCCCTGACCCCAGGGCCCTGTACTTTTCCAAATGATGGGTATGAAGCTCGGGGCTCCAGGGCAGAACTATGGCTCCCAGTCCTCCAGATTTCAGTGCCCCTCCCTGGCACGTTTCTTCTGTATTCTCTCTCCTTCCCAAGGCCCTCTTCTTCCTCAGTCTATCTGTTCTTTTGGCACAGATTTCCAGGAGCCGATCTCTTTTTGAGCCATCCTGACAACATCCTCTTACAACTGTTCCTGGACACAGAATCAGGCTCAGCTTGGCTGGATGAGCTGCAGACCCATGGCTGGGACAGAAAGACTGGAACTTTCTTTTACCTGTGGCCTTGGTCCAGGGGCAACTTCAGCAAAGGGAGGTTCATGGAACTGGAAAAGTTATTCCACTCATACTCCAAAGATTTCTTCAGGCATTTCAGAACAACATCAATAAATGGCAGCTTGAATGTGAGTTGAGGTACCTCAGGGTAGGTGGATGGAGACAGCAGGTGTGTGTGCCTGTGTGCCTCCTGGAGTTCCTTCTTCCAGGAAAGAGCCTCCACTGGCTTCTGAACCTCTTGATTCCCCATCATAAAACTGAAACACACCCATCTGTTCGGGGTACAGAAGCCAGAGCATGATTCTTGAAAAGCTTCCCATCTTCTGCTATTTTCTCTCTTCCTGTTGACTTCAGGCTTTGCTCTTGTGTCCCCAGTAGTCCCCTTCTGTGACCTCCCCATTCCTTGGCCTCCAGTCAGACACCCTCTACTTCCTCACTCTGTGACTGATCCTTGAAATGTGTTTTCTCCCCATTCAGTCCCCCCAGGACCTCTGTCTATGTGTTCCCTCTACCCACTGACCTTCTTTCACCCTAGATGGTCTTCTTCCAGCTCTCCCTTCCCTGCAGTGACAAAGTCAGTCCTGCTCCTTCCCTCCAAACATTCTCTATTCTGCACTCATAAATTTGCAACATTTCCTCAAATTTAGGGTGAGAAGGAACCAAGAGGGAGAGGGGATGATGGTGACAGGATTCTAAAGGTGGAAAGATATGTGTCTTTAAAGTGATGTGAAGATCTTCCCTCTTAGTCTGAGAATATCTGCCCCATCTCTGCAGTGAGGCCAGAGGCCTGGCTGTCCTGTGGCCTCAGTCCTGGTCCTGGCCGTTTGCTGCTGGTGTGCCACGTTTCTGGTTTCTACCCAAAGCCAGTGTGGGTGATGTGGATGTGGGGTGAGCAGGAGCAGCAGGGTGCCCAATGAGGTGACATCCTGCTCCATGCTGACAGGACATGGTATCTTCAGAAGTCCTTGGATGTGGAAGCCAGACAGCTGGCCTGTCTTGCCGAGTGAGACACAGCAGTCTAGGAGGCCAGGACCTGGTCCTCTACTGGGGTGAGAAAGAGTAAGGGACCTGCTGAGAAAGGGTAGGTGGTCCTTCAGCAAAGCAAGAGAGCAAGATGAAAAATCTGAGATTTAGAGACTTCAGATCATAAAGGACAAAAATTTAGTAACCTGAGAAACAGATCTGGGTGTGAGGGTCCTGTGGATGTGGTAGGAATCAGACGGCTGAGTGAAGAGTTCATCTCTGAACAGGAATGGGAGAAGAGAAGGAGGAAGAGTGGTTGACATGAGGAAAAATACCAGGAAGGTACAGGTCAACCTGGGATGGATGGGAAGTGACACCCTCTGTGCACCAAACCCACAGAACAGCACTGCCCGTGGGCTGGGTCTTCCTGGCAGTGATGGTGCCCCTGGGGCTTCTGGACAGTCTCATGGTCTGGCTCTGGAAGTGCTGGTAAGTCTGAGGCCATCTTCCTGATCTTTCCCAAGTGTCTTTCCACCTTCCTGACTGTCCTCAGCCTTCCTCCTCCCAGTGCCCCTCTCCCTGCAGTCCTTACCTCCACCCAATGCAGACGATTTCCAATCTCTTCCTCTTAGGAAATCACCCGGGAGACAGCGCCCTGGCTTCCCTTTGGAGAGAGATCCCAGCAGCCTAGGGGCCAGGACATCCCTAAACCCATCTCAGCAGTGATGGACTTGCCTGTCTCTGTGTGCAACTTTTGTCTTTTCTCTGCCGAGTGATCAGTTGTCAATATCAGCTGAGTGTCGTTTAGTGGGATTTGTTGTTCTGACCTGTTTCTGGGACTTAGGTCTCAAAATTTAACTGTGAATGGGATGAAGTCCTAGTATTTCTTTTGGTCACAAGTATCAGAAGTCACTTCCCACACTGACCCCTCTCTGATTCACAAGTGGAAGCAGTCTCTGCCTGGTGAGAAATACAACCACTTTATCCTACACTTTGGCAAATCTATTCCTGACTCCAGCCCTGGTTGCCAAAGTTAGGTCCCTTTCCCTCTTAATTCTTAGGATTCTTTGAGACCCCTTGATAGCAAAGTCCATGTCTTTTTAATATTTGTATCTTTGGCAAAGAGTCTCACCTGCATGGAATAAGTCTTTAATAAAAATCTGTGTTGAATTTGTGCCAAGGTCATAGGTTTCTTTTTCTTTTGTTTCCTGTTTGTAGTAGTTGAGAAGTTTGCATATGTGGATATTCCTGGAAAATAACATTGATATGGTAGAAGGGGGAAAGGTGAAAATTATTGGGAGGGAGAGAGCAAATCATGGGACTTCCCCAATCTTCTCTCCTAGACTGGACTTTTTGGCTGCTTCTCTAGGGTTCATTCCACCTCATCACCCTCACATGGCCTCTTGTGGTTTTTGGTTGGTTGACTCTACCCTCATATGTAGCTCTGGGCTTTGATCACCATGAGTCTCTCAGGAGAAAGTATCCTGGGCGACGTGACAGGATGAAGGATGGATAGGTTACATCCAGCTCAGGCCAATCTCCAGACCACTGCCACTTGTCCTTGCCCAGAGGGATGGTTTGGGGTTAGGCACCGGCTTCAGGTGGCTCAGGTCACAGGCATTCTTAATCTTGTGGTCGATGGCAGGAAATAGATGATCTCTCTTGTCCCAGGTGATAAGGTCGGTGTATGAAGCCTGAAACAACTACAGTCTGTTTTTCAGCAGTGGCAAAGCAGCAAGACTGAGGGTGACACCTGCATGCAAGAAGGGAGAGAAACTCTTTTGTGGAATTTTCCAAGTGGGTCGATCCAAAATGTTCTCACCATGAGAAAGAGAAAAGAAAGAAAGTGAAAGGAGAGGGTCCAGATGTGAGGTGGTGGCCATGTTAACTAGTGTGACTGTGGGCATCATGTTACCTTGTACACATGTATTAGACCTCAAGTGTGTATTTCATTTTATGTTCGTAAAGAAAATCACAATTAAATATTCAAACATGATGAATGATACATAAAACATTAATTTTGATGATTTGCTTCAATTCAAGTTTCTTGACCCATTCTTTTTTTCCTTCCTAAATGCTGTGTGCCTGGCTAGAGGCTCTCTAATTAAGGACTGAGCATTCCTGTGTAGATTCCCTGTCTTTCATGTGTGCACTGGGCTCCCATGGTTCATCAGGCCATCCCCTCTGAGAAGTTGTGGGAATCCTCTCATCAGGAAGACCTTCTTTCATGTATGTCATGTCTCTGCTGCACCTGTTGGAGCTGGTGAGGGAGCTGGTGATTACTATTAGCTGGATGATTCCCAGCATTTCGAGTTCACATGAGAGCCTTGGTCCCCAAGACCTAAATCAATGAAAATCAGACATGAGAGTCAAAGGAAAGACTCTAGGGAAGGTGTCACCCTTGTAAGCCCTGTAGCTTGTCCTTGTGCAATTAAGATTAGACTTCCCCAGAACTGTCTTTCCTATAGTAGCAGGTGATGTTGGACTCAGCACAGACACCTCCTTGCTCAGTTAAAAGGTAATCAAAAGCTATTGTGTCATTAAAGAAAACTTTGGCTAGAGAGTTGAAGAAACTTTGTTGGACTGCTGTGCGTTAGCAGCAGAATTTGAATAACTTAAGAATTAAGGAGAAGTATTTAATCATAGCTTCATTAACATTTATCCCTAACCAGAGAAATAGGGACCTGTCCAAGGAGTTAAGGAGTGTCCTCTTCAACGCAAAATATGCATTTAGGGGAGTGACCAATGAGATGGATTATTTTGCTTGAAAAACTAGGGCCCAGTTATTTCCTTATCTTGAAATAAATGAGGGTCCTGTTCCCTGTAATGGTCTGGGAGATGTAGATGAAAGTGCCATTCTTCTAGATCAGTGCCAGAGAGGAATGAATCTACTTCATGGTCAGCTACCTCCATTCCTGGTCAATTTTATTCAGAGGCTCTAGTATCATATGGTTTTGTGGCAGTGTCAGTGGTCAGGAGCATTTAGTTGGGTCCCTGTCATTGGCGTGTGGGCTGTCTTCCTCTGTTGATGTTTCGGAATACAATTCACCAGGCCCTAGACAGTTACCAAGAGCTTCTGTTGAGTTAGGACCTGGGAAGTCTTCTTTAACCTGCTGAGGAAAGGCTTGGGCATCAGTCATTAGAGACTTACAGTCATGTCCCACAGCGTGAGACAACAGGGGATCAGCAGGAGGTTGTGCACCCATAGAATTTCTAGCATTCTGTAAGGTGCTTGTTAAGAATCCTGTGGTTTGTGCAGTAAAGTGGGTGCCTTAATCACTGGACAGGGTGGATAGTAGACTCCACATGGGAAATGCATTTCAACGGCTTTTTGTAGTTGTTTTATTTTCTTTCTTTCCTGCTAATGGCCTTAGCCTAAGAACAAGGAAAGGGTTTACCACCTCCAGAAAACACATACACAACATGCACATGTCAATAACACGTACTGAGGGACAGTTTAATGAAGACCAGTGGCAGATGTTAAAATTGTATAGATTTCTCTACACCAATGTCTAGTCATATTTGGAGGCATCTTAAGTGAATCCTGGTGGGTAAAGGAATGCCAAAAACCAAAGCTGGATTTGTCAAGGAGCCAGGAAGAACCAAGCAGCCATTGCGGGGTCTCCCAGAGCCCTGACTTTGTGGTTTCACCACCATTATTTGTCCACGGTAATATCTTTTTCAGAAA
Source organism: Suricata suricatta (assembly GCF_006229205.1). NCBI lineage: Eukaryota > Metazoa > Chordata > Mammalia > Carnivora > Herpestidae > Suricata > Suricata suricatta. Next base: position 172,661,028 of record NC_043702.1, on the reverse strand, counting down.
CAGACTTTTGCTATGTCATAAGGGAATTAGGATGGCAGAAGTCTGGCAACGAAGGGCCATCTTTGCAGAAGCAGAGTGGACTTCATCCACATGTGCTACGTTTGTGCAAAAAATCTCAAAATCCCAAACAGGCTCCACGCTGTTGGCACAAAGCCTGATGTGTGGGTCATTCTCAAGAACTGTGAGATCATGACCTGAGCCAAAATCAAGAGTCAGATACTTACCTGATTGAGTCACCCAGGCACCTTCTAGTGGCTTAAATTTCATATATTACTTCGAATTTTTAACCCTTACAAATTTTAATTTCTACCAAAAACTAAGAGTTGAGGCATTGTGAACTGTTTGATATATCAGCATTTTTTAATTTGCAAATTTGTGAACACATTTAAAAGTGTCTAGAGGCACATGTCGCCTGGATTTTGTAATGCAATATTGACATATGCAAATATTTTCTGTTTTTCTGTACTAAACCCAAAGTAGAGAAGTCTTGTGTAGTAATGAATGTTCTAGGATTTTGTCTCATCTGGAAATGATCTAGATATTTAATGGCCTTAACTCAAGTATTTGACTTAGCAAAACTCTTAATATTTTTAAATTACCAACATTTTAGAGCTATTTAGAAGTCTACCTACAAACTTTTTAACCTTATTCACATCTATTTAATGTACTTATTTTTAACAATTGTGTTCATTACCCAAAAAACTTCATGAGGCATTAGACACAGTCAACTATCATTTACTTTTTGTTGTTGTTGATGGATCTTTTACAAGATAAGGTGAACTTATTCTGTTAGTAAAACAGGAAGAAGAAGTGTTCTATTTAATGTTGAGAACTCTAAACATGTTTTTAAAAGTTTATTTATTTATTTTGAAAGATATATGAGAGACAGAGAGAGCGAGAGGGAGAGAGAGAAGAGAGAGAGTGAGAGCGAGAGAGAGAGAGAGAGAGAGAGAGAGAGAGAGAGAGAGAGAGAACATGTGAGCAGTGGAGGGACAGAGAAAGGAAAAGAGAGGATCCCAAGCAGGCTCCATGTTGTGAGCACGGAGCTCAAGGGGCTTGAACTCATGAATCCTGAGATCATGAACTGAGCCCAAACCAAGAGCTGGACATGTAACCCATTGAGCCACCCTGGGGCTCTATAAAAATGTGTTTATTTTAGTCAAACCATCAACCTCAAAGCTTTTATGTTAAGTATTTTCCCATGACACATGAACTTGAAAGCATTTGGGTCCATTTCTATCCTTCTGAGTTTTAGAATGCCCAGTCCTCACAACTGCTTGTCTTCAAACCAGCTGAACAGCCCATTCACAAATCAATGTCAGCAATGCCTTCCTGAGGCAGAAAACTTTTACAACACAGGTATGGACACATATGAACCTATAAGACAGCTGTGGAACTTACAACTTCTGTTCTAAAATTACTGCCGTCAGACAGGTGCAAAACTGACTAGTTATAAAAGTTGCATTGGAGGTGTTTTTTTGTTGTTGTTGTTGTGGGTTTTTTGGTAGATGGAATAAAAGAACATTATTTATGTAGATGACTAAAGAGTTTTTAAAGGAATGTTTGTGGAAAAGACACTTAAGATTTGTATTTGTCCTTGGCAAGTCAAGTTTTAGACAGGCTTTCCCTCTTATTTGTACTCGTTATGGATTGTCTCTCTGGAATTTGCATTTGAGAATAATTTCTGGAAAGGACCAGGCAGAACACTTGTATATTCACAATTAAAAGACACAGAGAATAAATGTAAGCACTTTCTAGAAGGACTTTCGATCTTTTGAAACCAGAAGTTTTATACTACATATATGATCTTGAGATTAAAAAAAGAATTGTTGGACTTTGAATTGATTTTGGAACTGTACCACTGGCCCCCATGAAGACTAGATTTGTAAAATAAAAACAGCTGTTTTTTTAAAAAAAGTGTTTATTTATTTATTTGAGAAAGAGGACACACAAGTGGGGGAGGGGCACAGAGGAAGGGAGAGAGTGAATCCCAAGCAGGCTCTGACTGTCAGTGCAGAGGTCATGACCTAAGCCCAAGTCAAGAGTTGGATGCTTCATGGACTGAGCCATCCAGGTGCCCCAAGAACAGCTGTTTTAGTTTCTCAAAGATTTTTCTAGTTATCTGAATAATGTGAAAGGACTGGCACATGCATCCACCCATCAGAAAGTCTTCTTTTCCTCTGTGCACATTGAGCGAGGCTGAGGGGGCCTGAGTGATTTTCTATCAAGTTCTGAATAGCAGCTATTTAGTTTGGTTTACTTTCTGATTCAGGAGTGACTACATTTTATGAGTATCTTATCAGGCTGTAACTGGGAAACTGGGGCAAACAGTGAAGATATTGGGCAGTACAACCTCACGGACCCAAGGGGTGCCCTAAAATATACTACTTTTACCAGTTCTAGAGCCACCCGCAAAGACCACCAGAGAAAGAACCAGCAACCTACATGTCCCATGCGGGCAAAAAGCCAAACCTTGTTCTTAGGATGTCAAAGGAGATGAATAGGAAGGAAACAGCTCTTCCAGGAAAGGATTAGCAGCAAATGGGTCTGAATTTGCAAAGGAAGGGATAACGTGAATTTTTATTTCCCTACCAACTGGGCTCAGGAAGTCATCTATCTAAAAAAACTCTGGAGGACCTTCACTTGGCTGAAGGATTATTTTGCTGTGGATTCTTGTTCAGTCTCTGATGAAGGAGTGAAGGATCTCTGAGGAGGATCACTTGTAACCTACGCAGGAGGTTTCAGTTGGGAAGAGAGCAGTCTTGTACACGTGGATAGCGATCAAGATGGAAAATTAGAGTGAGTGCCTAGGGGAGGGTGAAGAAGGGAAGAGGGGCAGTGGGGGCTTTATCAGCCTCATCTTTCCTCTTGGGCACCTTCTGTGGTTTAGATTTTTATCAGCCTTTTGTAACAAATCTTTCAATGAGATTATTTTGTAATCTTGACACTTCTTGGAAGCTTCTGAACACCAGTGAAAATAGGCATCCATTTCTACTTACTTAGTTTGGGAACCCTTACTTTCAAGTGTACTTCCTAAATGAATAACGTTGTATAATTGGAATGTTTCCCATAGTGACCACTATAATTCTAGATGTGTGTGTGTGTGTGTGTGTGTGTGTGTGTGTGTGTGTGTGTAATTTTTAAAAATCTTGTTTTAATCTTGTTTGATATCTTCAACTTCCAGGACTCTAGTTCTTAGACATAATCTGGGCAGGTATGACTGAAGGAAGTGTGCTTGACTGTTTAGAATTTAAGAATCCTATAACTAAGCCTCTGGGCTTTCTGGGGCCCAGGAAGTACCTGCGAGGGAGGAGTGGTGAGGGTGGGGCTGTGCATGTGTCACAATGTGCCTCATCACAACCAAGGTTTTCTCGAGGTTGGCAGATTAGTGTCAATCCAAGCTGTTTGGTGACCAACTTATCCTGTCTCAGGAGCCTTCTGGAGGGAAGAGAACTCTAACAGCCTTTCAGTGCCTGACTTGCACCCACCAGTTTTGTGGCTTTTTGCCCTCTGAGATCCCACTAGAGACAGCCTTTATTTATATAAAACAAGACAACAAACATGCACTTTAACATACTAACAGTACTGCATGCAGCCATCAGAAAGCCCTGTGTGCACCACCAATTGCCCTGCAATATTGTCAGGTTTTCCCCCCAGGAGTTGGAGTCTGAAAGGATAAGGCCTTGTCTTTGGGCAGACCCTTCTGCCAGCCCAGTGTGTTTATGGCAAAACTGCAGGCTTACTTGGCTTCAGGCAAGCGTCTGCCAGCTCCAGGCCCCCTCCCGGCAAAAGAAAGCTAGTTAGATTGGGAGCACCAACAGAACTGAGCTCAGGCTAGGAATAGAGCTACAGTCTTGGGAAATACGGGAAAGACAGGGAAGTCTTAGGGTTCCCAAGTACCTGCCTGTGTTTCTTTGGGCCCCTCAATGCTGCTAGAAGCTGCTTCGGGTCCAACTGCTACTGCCAGAGTTGTTAAATAACAAAATTCAACCATGTACTTTCGATCTGTATTCTAAAAACTGTAGAAAGCTTACAAAGAAAATCGAAGAAGACACAAAGAAATGGGCAGAAGACATGAACAGACACTCTTCCAAAGAAGACATCCAGATGGTCAACAGACACATGAAGTAACGCTCAGCATCACTCAGCACCAGGGAAATACAAATCAAAGCCACACTGAGATACCACCTCATGCCAGTCAGAGTGGCTAAAATGAACAGTTTAGGAAACTACAGAGGCTGGCGAGGATGTGGAGAAACGGGCACCCTCCTACACTGCTGGTGGGAATGTAAACTGGTGCAGCCGCTCTGGAGAGCAGTGTGGAGGTTCCTCAAAAAATTAAAAATAAAACTACCCTATGACCCAGAAATAGCATTACTAGGAATTAACCCAAGGGACACAGGAGTGCTGACGCATAGGGGCACATGTACAATGTTTATAGCAGCGCTTTCAACAACAGCCAAATTATGGAAAGAGTCTAAATGCCCATCAATTGTATAATGGAATACTACTTGGCAATGAGAAAGAATGAAATATGGCCATTTGCAGCAATGTGGATGGAACTGGAGGGTATTATGTTGAGTGAAATAAGTCAGGCAGAGACAGACAGATATCACATGTTTTCACTCATATTTGGATCTTGAGAAATTTAACAGAAAACCAGGGGGGAAGTGAAGGGGAGAAAAATAGTCACAAACAGAGAGGGAGGGAGGCAAACCACAAGAGACTCTTAAATACAGAGAACAAACTGAGGGTGAGAGGGTTGGGGGGAGAGGGGAAACGGGGTGATGGGCATGGAGGAGGGCACTTATTGGGATGAGCACTGGGTGTTGTATGTAAACCAGTTTGACAATAAATTATATTCATAAAAAAATAAAAGGTTGATTAAAAATAAGAGAAAAAATAAAGAAATAAAACAATAAAAAGTGAAATAAAAACAATAAAAAGGAAGCTAGCTTCAATTGTCTCTACAGTGGATGCTTTGCAGCTCTCTGTGATCAGCAGACTTGGTGTGTGAGAGGCTTCTGGGGAACCGTCATCTGTGCTGATTTTCAGGCCAGCTTACCCTAGGGGAGAATGCACCTGCTCCATATACGTGGGTGGAGCTTGGTGTAAGGGGCTCCAGCCTCCACTGGGTGGCACTGTTTTTCTTACTGAGGTTAAACACCACTGAAGTGGGGGTGGGGTGAATGGCATCACCACACTCTCATCCCGAGTGGGAGGCTGGCACCTACCACTCTTGAGGAAGCACTCACAAGAGTAAATAATCACCACTCTTGTGTCCCTGGCTTCTTCCAGCTCCTTGCCTTCACCCTACATGTGTCAGAACCGTCTGCCTGCCACAGCACAATTCTTCTTTTTTAAAAATAAATGTTTATTTTTGAGAGAGAGAGAGAGAGAGAGAGACAGTAGAGAAGGGTCAGTAAGAGGGGTTACAGAGTATCTGAAGCAGGCAGTGTGCTGACAGCAGAGAGCCCGATGCCAGGCTTGAACACATGAACCAGAAGATCATGACTGGAGCTGAAGTCAGATGCTTAACGGACTGAGCCACCCAGGTGTCCCATCCTGTGTTTTATCTGAGACAGGAGGCTGGGTTGTAAGACTCCAAAGTTTAGTGACTAGCGTGGACTTATGCTGATTTTGTGGGAGAGAGTCTGTTGTGCTTTTGCTGTTTGACAGTTTGTCCCAGATATCAGTGCAGCTGTGCAGCACTTCAGGATTTATGGTAAAGCTCAGCCAAAATCTGGCACCACGGTTTGCCACCCTTAGCCGGGATCTATGCTCCTATGCCAGTGAATGGGGCAGCACGTTGGTGATCATCAGGGTTTTGTCCCCAGAGAATCCATGCCATTTCTGCTAAATGCACTCCAAAACTTCTAGGTAGGGCACGGGAGATGGTGTGGATCTTGAAAACTTTAGACTTTACACTCCACTCTTATAAAAACTTGTGATGGTCGCCCTGTCTTTTTTCCAGTTAATGGTTTTGGGGAATAGTTCTTACGATGAAATCCCCCCAAGGCACCTTCAACTTTCTCTCTCTCAGTCCCTCATGCTCTCTCCTCTCTCCACGATCAGGACTCCCTCCCTTTGATACACCCACAGGTCTTCTGTCTCCCAAACAAACAATTTGCGGCTTTTACCTTTCATGATGTGGCCATGTTTCTACCTCCACTTCTGCAATTTTGCTCTCAGTCCCCAAATCAATTTCTTGTGTATTCAAAAATGATCTGATATTCATCTAGCTGTGTTCAAGGAATGAGACATGCTCAGTGTCCCCCTCCCCCCACTATTTTGCTGCCTTCAGTCTTTCCTGATAGACAATTTAAAGTGCCAGAGTCCAGCTGCAGCAGGTCCAGGGTTCCCTGAAGGATGGATGGTGTCAGCAAAAGGGAGTGAGAGAGCCTTGGCTTCTTTCTGCTCACCAGGCAGGCATCTCCGCACCGACCCAAGAGTCAGCTTTATTTATTGAAACAATGTATGGGGTACAAAACAGAAGTGGCAGTGGCCTTAGACAATGATTTCTGATGACAAATTCTTTGGCATGTAAAAATTTCCCAGAACATAGATTGGTAGAAGACTCAAACATAACCTTTATCAATAGTGACTGAAGTAGGGGACTAGATGCTTATCACGTGGGGGAAGGAAGGGATCTTTAGCATTCAAATACAAGGCAATGTTTTTAGCATAGTAAAGGCAAGAGTTAATTATTTTGTGAGCAGGGGTCAATTAGCCTGTTTTCGAGGGGAAGAAAACAGGTTTTCTCAGGAAATGTAACATTTGCCCCTATAACCACAAAAGAAGAAACTCCTACAAGTTTTTTCACAAGGTACAATTCACATATTTTTAGCATAAGAAAGCAAGTCACTCCTGATATCAGTCAGTTAGGCACCTTGGGGGCCTGTGCTCAAGCAGAAATTAAGTGGGGATTGAGTGAGTGTAGATGCTGGTCCCCATCTGACGGTGGGGGGCCTTGCAAACCTGCCTTACTTCAGAAATCGCTCCCAGCATTGTTATAAAAATACTCATTTTACTTGAGATAATAGAGGAGGTCCTCAATGAGCCCTCAACAAAGAGAGAAAACATAAAAAAAGAACCGCTCAGAGAAGGAAAGCTCAATACATAAAATTAAAAATACATGGATGGAAAATGGTAGACTATAGGAAGCAGAGGAATGGATCAGTCACCTGGCAGACAGGGTAATGTAAAAACAATCAAGCTTAACAGGAGAAAAGAAAAAAGAAAACAGACTCACAGAACTCAGAGATATCATTAAGCATAACAACATTGGAATTACCAGAATCACAAAAGGAAAAGAGAGAGAAAAGAGAGGAAAACATGTATTAGAAGAAACAATAGCAGAAAACTTCCCAAATCTGGTGAAGGAAACAGAAATCAAGAATCAGAAGGCACAGAGAGCCCCCACAAAATCAACCCAAGGAGGTCCACATCAAGACACAGTAATGAAAATGACAGTGTCATGATAAAAGAGAATTTTAAAACCAGCAAGAGAAAAGAAGACAGATGCAAAGAAGGGAAACTCATAAGCTTTCAGCTTATTTTTCAGTAGAAACTTTGCAGGACAGACGGGAGTGCCATGATGTATTCAAAGTGCCAAAAGAACAAGAGCTACAAGCAAGAATACTCTACCCAGCCAGGCTGTCATTCAAAATAGAGATAGCGATGAAGAGTTTTCCAGACAAACAAAAGTTAAAGGAATTAATAACTACTAAACCATCAGTACAAGAAATATTAAAGGGGACTGTGAGTAGAAAGAAGAGGAAAGACCAAAAGCAAAGTAAGCAGAAAAGCACTAACAATAAGGATATCTATAAAAATAAGTCACAGGATTAAAAAAATAAAAGGCCATAAAGTATTATATATGCCTAAATAAATAGTATGACATAGTATACCTAAATAAAAATATGACATATACCTAAATAAAAGGACATAAAGTATGACATATACCTAAAACGTGCATCACTTAAGGGACCAATAAGTTAATATTGATTGCTATATACAGATGACATTATGTAGAAACTGAATGAAAACCACAAATCAAAAATTAGGAATAGATACTAAAAAAATAAGCTATTGAGACTACATCAAGATAAAAACTTCTGCACAGTAAAGGAAACAATCAACAAAACTAAAAGGAAGCCTATGGAATGAGAGTATATTAACAAATAAAATATCTGATCAAGGATTAGTATCCAAATTACATAAAGAACTTGAACAACTCAACAGCAAAAGGACAAATAATCAGAAGATATCAATAGAAATTTCTCCAAAGAAGGCATCCAGATGGCCAACAGATCTCTGAAAAGATGCTCAACATCATTCATCATCAGGGAAATGTAAGTCAAAACCACAAGGAGATGTCACCTCACACCAATCAGAGTGGTTACATTCAAACACGTAAGAGACAGCTGCTGGGGAGGATGTGGAGAAAAAGGAGCTCCTGAACACTGTTGGTGGAAATGCCAACGGTGCAGCCGCTGTGGAAAACAGTATGCGGGTTTCTGAAAAAATTGAAAACAGAATTACCATATGACCCATTAGTTCTACTGGTGGATATTTACCCAAGTAGTATGAAAATAGCAATTTGAAAAGATACATGCACGGTTACTGCAGCGCTATTTGCAATAACCAAGATGTGGTAGCGACCCCAGTGTCCATGGATAGAGGAGCGGACAAATAAGTGTCGTATATGCATACAGTGGGACGTCATCAGCCATAAAGAGGAATGAAATCTTGCCATGCAACCACATGGAAGGAACGAGACAATACAATGGTAACTGAAATAAGTCAGTCAGAGAAAGAGAAACACCATTCGATTTCACTCATAGGTGGAATTTAAGAAGCAATACAAATGAGCAAACAAATAAAAGACACAAACAAAAAACCCAGACCATTAGCTATGGACAGTATACTGCTGGGTACCAGATGGGAGGTGGGGAGAGGCTGGGTGGCGTAAGTGAAAGGGATTAGGACTACCCATATATTGATGAGCACTGGGTAACATATACTTGAAACTAATGTAACACTGCACGTTAACGATACTGGAAATTAAAAAAAAAAAAAAGAAGAAGAACAATGGAACACTAGCCTGGCACACCAAAACGAATAGTTCATGGTTTATGTGTTTCTCTTCCCAAGGAGACTAAAAAGTGCCTTGAAGAAAGTGATTCCATGATGGACACTGTATTTTCTTTTCCTATTAAAAAATGGTTAATGTTTATTTTTTTTTCTCAAAGAGAAAGAAAGAGATCTCTGAGAGAGACAGAGAGTGAGCAGGGGAGGGGCAGAGAGAGAGGGAGACTCAGAATCTGAAGCAGGTTCCAAGCTCTGAGCTGTCAGCACAGAGCCTGACACCAGGCTTCAACCCACACACTGTGAGATCATGTCCTGAGACAAAGTCAGATGCTCAGCTGAGTAAGCCACCAGGGGCCCCATGAACACTGTAGGTTCATGAATGTAGCCTGGTGCTTGGATCCAAGTAGGTGTTAAGTGAGTGGTGAGTGAATATACATTAATGCAAGTAAGAAAGAGGGGGTATTCTTCAGATGTTCCAGTGTCCTGTGATCTTACTGGTGGCAACTAATTCTCCCCTGAAAATAATGGTCAACTGGTGGTTGACACTGTTACACAGGCAATCATGGCGAAATCTGGAAAAGCAAATAGAACAAGTGTTAAAAGCACCTCATGGGCTCAAAATGGAGCCTTGGGCCGGACCAGTTTCCCAGACCTTGTTTACCCTAAACTAAGTGCTGTTCCAACCTCCCCCAGAAATATGTCTTCCCCCATCAGTGAGGAATTCTCTGTTCATCACAGGTGAGGTCCTCTGTCACATGGACCCTCTGCATCCCCCAAGGAGGTGAGGTTATTTTCATGATTAGACACCTACCCTCCCAATTAGGGAAAGGTGACCTTCAAATGTATCTGGTTGATTTAAAAATTTTTTAAATGTTTTTTTAAATTTATTTTTGACAGACAGAGAAAGACAGCCTGAGCAGGGGAGACACAGAATCTGACAGAGGCTCCAGGCTCTGAGCTAGCTGTCAGCACAGAGCCCGATGTGGGGCTGGAACCCATGAACCGTGAGATCATAACCTGACTCGAAGCCAGACACTTAACCAACTGAGCCACCCAGGCGCCCCTGGTTAATTTTATTTTTTAGCATAAGCAGTGACAAGCAGATATGTGAATGGGCTGGGGTGGGGGTGAGACAGAAAAGGCAGTCCATGGGGAGTGACCCAAGGGCACGAGGGACAGGGTGATAGCAAGGTCGAGGGCTGCGGGCTGGGGAGCCATGAGTTTTCATGGGTTACTGTCTGGATGGGAGGGAAAGGCACGGGAACTGGAATCCCTCCTCCATGCCACACAAGACTTGTTCCCCAGCACCTGAGTTAGGGCCTCAGGGAGCAGGATGGAGGCTCATGACAGGGAGAAGCCAGAGTCCGAGAGAAGGGTTGACCCACAGGGGAAGTGAGAGTCTGAGTAGGTGTCCAGGGTTGAGGGTGGAACACATTTGCATTGTGGCAGAGACTCAGGGAAGGCCTGTGTGTTGAGAAGGAAGTCAGAAGAGAGGAGCCGGGTGTGGGGAGGTTTGTTAGAACAGACGCCAGAGACCCACTTTCTAAGAGAAAGAAAGACCATCTGCAAATAAGATGCTGCTGTTGCAACTGGTGTTGCTCACGGTTCTTGTCCCAGGTGGTGACAGTGATGATGGTGAGGACAGAAGCCTGGCCAGTGGGTGACAAGTGTGAATGCTTACATATGTGTACCTGTGTGTGCTTGTGCATGTCATGTGTGTTTGTGTGTGCTCACGTGTCTGCATGTGTACATGTTTGTGGTATGTGTACATATGCTTGTGTGCCTGCCCGAGTGTGTAAGAATATATGAGCATGTGCATATAGGTGCCGGTTTGCGTGTCTCTGTGTGTGTCTGTACATGTCTTTGTATACATGCCTATGTTTGTGCATACATATGCAACTCTAAGTGTGTGTGTGCATGTGCACATATGTGCATTTGTCTCTGTGTGTGTGTGCACTTGTGGTGTGGGTTCCCAAGCACATACCTGGGGAGAGAGGGATGTCAGCTTGGTTTGTTCCTGGGCATCCCTGACCGCAGGGCCCTGTGCTCTTCTGAATGATGGGTTTGAAGCTTAAGGCTCTGAGGGAGCACATGTCTCCTGAGAGAACTATGGCTCCCTGTCCTCCAGCTTTTGGTGCCCCTCCCTGGCGCCTTTCTTCTGCATTCTCTCTCCTTCTGAATGTCTATCTGTTCTTTGGCAGACTTCCAAGACCCAAAATCTTTTCGAGCCATCCTGACAACATCTTTTTACAACCGTTCACGGACACAGAATCAGGGCTCAGCTTGGCTGGGTGAGCTGCAGACCCACGGCTGGGACAGCAAGACTGGAGCTTTCATTTACCTGCGGCCTTGGTCCAGGGGCAACTTCAGCAATGAGCAGCTAATGGAACAAGAAAAGTCATTTTATATATTCTCCACTAGATTTCCTCTGATATTTCAGGACCATGTCAGTCAATGGCAGCTTGAATGTGAGTTCAGGTCCCTCAGGGCAGGTGGGATCGAGGTGGCAGGTGTGTGTGTGTGTGTGTGTGTGTGTGTGTGTGTGTGTGTCTCCTGGAGTTTTTTCTCTCTCCAGAAAAGAGCCTCCACTGGCTTCTGAACCTCACATCTTCCCACAATAAAGCTGAATCACATTCGTCTGTTCAGGGGGCAGAAGCCAGAGCCCAATCTTGAGAAGCTTCCCATCTTCTGCGATTTCCCTTCCTCACTGACCTCAGACTGTGTTCTTCTGTCTCCTCCATGAGCCTCCCAACATCACCCCATTCCCTGGCCTCCAGCCAGAGACTCTCTTCCCCCTCACTCTGTGAGTGATCCTTGAAATGTGTTTTTCTTTCCATTCAATCCCATCAGAGACATGTGTCTATGTGTACCTTCTACCCACACCTCACCCTTGATGGTTTTGTCACAGCTCTCCTGTCAAGCCCTTCCTTGTTCTCTGCCCACATCCTTCCTGTTTTTCTTCCAACATGTGCTCCTTTCTCAGTAATTCACCTTTCTTCTTCCTCCAGCGACCACCACTTCCCCTCCGTCTGAGTCTCCACTAAAACCAAACTTTGCTCCATTTCTTCCAACACCCTCAACTTCTCCCTTTGCTTCTTTTGTCTTGGCTTCCACTCATCTCATTTCATATCTTTCCCTCTCCTTTTCCTGTAACTCACATTCTTTCTTCCCAGATCCCTTTCGGATACAATTGGTAGGAGGTTGTGGTTCTCATTTTGGAAAAGCACCAGTAGGCTTCATGAAGATTGCATACCAAGGATCAGACCTCATGAGCTTCCAGAACATGTCATGGTGGCCATCTCCCAAAGGAGGAAGGAGGGCTCAGCAGGTCTGCACACTATTCAATCAGTACCATGTGGTCAACTTAAGGATACAAGTAAATATTAATAACATCTGCCCCCGTTTCCTCTTGGGTCTTCTTGATGCAGGGAAGGCAGATCTGCAGCGACAAGGTCAGTTCTGCTCTCTCTCTCCAAGCTTTCTCTCTCTTTGTCTCCATAAATTTGCACCATATTGTCAAATTCAGTGGAGTAGGAGCCAAGAGGGAGAGGGGATGATGGTGACTGGTTTTTAGAGGTGGGAAGATGTGTGTTTCTAAAGTGATGTGAGGACCTGTTGCAGTTTGAGTGCTCAGTCTGAGAACACCTGTCCTGTCTCTGCAGTGAGGCCAGAGGCCTGGCTGTCCCGTGGCCCCAGCCCTGGTCCTGGCCATCTGCTGCTGGTGTGCCATGTGTCTGGTTTCTACCCAAAGCCAGTGTGGGTGATGTGGATGCGGGGCGAGCAGGAGCAACAGGGCATCCAACAAGATGACATTGTGCCCCATGCTGACGGGACGTGGTATCTTCAGATCTCCTTGAATGTGGCAACTAAGGAGGTGGCTGGCCTGTCTTGCCGAGTGAGACACAGCAGTCTAGGAGGCCAGGACATGGTCCTCTACTGGGGTGAGGAAGGGCTGGTGCCTGGCTGGGAAAGCAGATGGGTGATCCTGAAGCAGAGCAGAGTGAGATGAAAAATTTGGGATTTTAGGGACTGCAGATCATAAAGGACATAAAATTAATAACCCATGAAATGGAGATCTAGAGGTGAAAATCCCACAGATGTGGGAGGAAGCAGAGGGTTTGGTGAAGTGTCCATCTGTGAGTAGGAATAGAAGAGAAAGCAGAAAAGTGGTTGGTGAGAAAGGGTGACAGGAGAAAAAATGACCAGGAAAGTGCTGGTCAATCCTAGGAGGATGGGAAGTGACACCCTCTGTGCACCAATCCCACAGAGCAGCACCGCCCCGTGGGCTGGGTCTTCCTGGTGGTGATGGCATCCCTGGTGCTTCTGGCAGGTCTTGTGTTCTGGCTCTGGAAGCGCTGGTAAGTCTGGGGCCCCTTTCCTGCTCTTTTCCAAGTGTCTTCCCATCTTTCTGACTGTCCTCAAGCCTTTTCTTTCCAGTGCTCCCCCCTCCCCCCCCAGTCCTAACCTCTACCTGCTACAGAGTACTTTCCAATTTGATCTTCTCAGGAAAACACACTGGAGACATCAGTTCACGGGCTTCCCTTTGGAGCAAATTCCCAGCAGCCCAGAGGCCAGGACATACTTAATCTCAGGTCAATGGTGATGGACTTGCACATTGCTGTGTGCAACTTTTGTCTTCTTTCTACTCAATGATCATTTGTCAATATGGGTTAAGTGTAATTTAACAGGATTTGTTGTTCTGACCTGATTCTGGTACTTAAATCTCTAATTTATCTTATAGTAAAATGAAGTCCAAGCACCTCCATGGGTCACATGAATTTTGTGTCAGTTCCTCCAGTAAGCCCTCTCTGATCTATAAGAGGAGGAAGTCTCTGCCTGGTGTGAATTTCCACCACTGTAATCCACCACTGTGGATAATCTATGCCTCATTTTCATTCTTTTTTTTTGCTCCACATTTAAGTCCCCTTTCCCTTCTAATGCCCAGGTCTCTTGAGTGCAAAGTCCATGTCTTTCTAATATTTGTATCCTTGGCAAGGCATCTCAGCTGCATGGACTATGTCCTCAATAAAAATGTGTGTTGAGTTTATGCCAAATTCATAGTTTTTTTTGTTTCCTGTCATGTTTGTAGTAATTTGGATGTTGATGCTCTTTGTTGCGTGTGACTTGACAATGCCATGGTTCCTCACTTCTGTGAGCCTCTGGGAGAGAACACAGTTTTGCCTGTGAACGTTTCTATTATTTAAATACAGACCCCTATTGGAGTGGACCTGTTGTGAATACAAGGAGGAAGGCAGGATGCAGACCCTGGCTGTTTGAGGCACTCAGGACTGCAGTAGACATGTCACCTTGGGGCTTGTTGGAAATATAGGGTCTTGGCCTCAGCTGAGGTTCACAGAATCACAATTTGCATTTCAGTAAAAGCAGCAGAGAATTCACAGGTGCATAAAATGTGATGCCTAAGAGGTAGCAGTGCAAGTGTGTCCCTGGAGGGAAATGGGTGAGTCCAGAAAAGAGAAGAGTGTGCTCAAGAATGAATGGAGGCCCAGCAAGGGGAGAGCATACAGAACATTCTCACATTCATCATTCGTGGGTGCTGTGTTACAGACATTGAGGACACAGTTCAGCCACAGCGAGCTGTTGCTCCTGGGGAGATTTATAGGGTTCAGATCTTCGGAGCCTCTGCTCACAACACTTGCCCACTGATGAATACACAGCCTTGTCTCAAGACAGCTTTTGTCTCAAGACAGCTTATTTTATATATGTATATATATAAATAATTTATTGTATGCTCTATTTCCCTATACTGAAACACCAGCTCAGAAGTATGAGGCATTTCCAGGCTTGGTTATTGTGATCACCAGTGTCTTTGGCTTTCAACCTCACTACTGTGCTGCCCACGATGCTTTTAGAGACAAACAAACTAGAAATCATCATCGATCATGAATCTTCATTTGTAGCTCCCGTGCCCCCCTCTCCCCCTTTACCGTGGCATCATTATAGCATCTTAGATTTTACTTTAACATGTTCTGAGCTTCCATAGACATCAAGAATTTCCTTTTCCTTTTCCTGGATTTACTGCCTTGTTGATTCATTACCACCGAACTAAGAGGCCCACAGCTCTGCATCGTGAGCCTGAGCAAGAGTCATCTGCACAGGAGTTTTATGCGTGAGCCACATCTCACCTTCTTGTGCTTAGGAAAACCAGTCAGCTGTGCAGCTCTGGGCTTCAGGGCCTTTTTAAACTCTGAAATCACCAAGAAAGTACATGTAAATGCAGAAAACGTGGCAGCAAATATACTATGAAAAGGATACATATTTACAGTTTGAGAATTAACCCAGAAAAGCAGAGCAGCAACCAGTTGAGCCTCACCAGGACACATGGGATGGGTGACACAGGTCAGGTTACTCTTCCTGCCTCTATGAGTGGCCGTGAGTTGATGTGTTTGGGGTTGCAGATCGATGTCACTAGGTAGGTCCATGAGCATGATCAGCTTCTGTGAATAATGAAGATGAACCCTTTGTGACTGATTATTTCAATGGCAGTGCTAGTGGAGATAGCCATGGGTAGACTTCAGTTCCTCTAGTTTTTTAACTACCTCACAAATCATTCTCAAGCCCTGACCACACAGAAGGAAAACTTTGAGTGTAAAGTAGTGGTGGAGCTTGAAAATTTTGTTTTCCTATTGGATTATGGTTTTTATTGTTGTTCCTACCTACTTTCTTAGTGCAGCAACTTATTTCAATTCAACTTGGGAAAAGGCCCACACTCTAATTTGTTTAGGGGCTTAAAGAAAGAGCTCCAGGCAGGAGAACATCCAGAGGGACCAAATGCAGGCTCTCACTGCTGCTCATGTGGACTTTCTGGAAAATAAAGTTGAGATGGAAGAGGTGGCAGAGGTGAAGAATGTAGGATGGAGGCAAGCAAATCACAGGACTTCTGCCTTCTCATTTGAATTAAACTAGTTGCTGCCTCTTTTTGTTCTTGTCTAAGTTGTTACCCTTGAATGGCCACCTTGTGGTTTTTTTGTTGGTTGACTCGACTCTCACGAATAGCTCTAGAGTCTGATCTGCTTGAGTCAATCAGGACAAAGCACCCTTGCCAATGTGACAGGGTGAAGGATGGACATGTGACATTGAGTGCAGATCAATCATCAGATAGATGCCACTTGTCCTCATTCAGAGTGGTGGTTCAGAGCCAGGCACTGGCTCTAGGTGACCAAGTCACTAGAAGCCTAATTCTTTTAGTTAATGGCAGGGGAAAGAGATCCTCTTTCTTGTCCTGGACAATAATGTCTGGGTATAAAGCTTGAAAAAATTAAAATCCACTTTTCAACACTAGAGAAGCAAAGCTAAGGATGAAACCTGTACACAAAAGACAGAGAAATTTTATACATAAAATTTGCCCAGAGAGTAATTCCTATGTGTTCTCACTATGAGGAAGAAAAGAAAAGAAAAGAAAAGAAAAGAAAAGAAAAGAAAAGAAAGGAAAAAGAAAGAGCATGGTCAGAGCTGAGGAGCTAAGATACCAGAATAGTAAAAGGACCCCAGGCTTGTCTCATCCCTTGAACACAACTAGATAAATATCAAATCATTCTGAATACTCAAGTGCTGGGAGTCATTTCTGAGTTTTGCAAGGCCTCCCGCCATCAGATGGTGACCTCCACCCAATTTCTGCTTGAGCACTGACCCCTGAGGCATCTCACTGACTGATCTCAGGAGTGACTTGCCTTCTTATGCTAAAAATATGTGAATTGTACCATAGGGAAAAACTTGTTATAGGAGTTTCTTCTTTTGTGATTATAGGAGCAAATATTACATTTCCTGAGAAAACCTGTTTTTCTTCTCCTGGAGAAAACAGGCTATTGACCCCTGCTCACACAAGAACTAACTCTTTCTTTTGCTATGCTGCAAACATCGCCTTGTATTTGAATGCTAAAGATCCCTTCCTTCCCCAAGTGATAAACATCTAGTCACCTACTTCAGTCACTATTGGTAAAGGTTATGCATGAGTCTTCTACCAATCTATGTTCTGGGAAATTTTTACATACCAAAGAATTTGTCATCAGAAATCATTGTCTAAGGCCACCGTCACTTCTGTTTTGTACCCCATACATTTTTTTTCAATAAATAAGGCTGACTCTCTGGTCAGTGCAGAGATGCCTGACTGAAATCCAGAGCTGCTGGGCAGCAGAGCAGAGATGCCTGACTGGAGAGCAGAGATGCCTGCCTGGTGATCAGAAAGAACCTCATGGCTTTATCATTCCCTTCCGCCTTTGCTGATTCCCATTTCTTTTGTGTCAACACCATCCATCCTTCAGGGAAACCCTGGACCTGCTGGAGCTGGAATTCGACACTCAAGCAATGAATTGGAGGACTAAGAGAACAAACTGCACAACTAGAGGGAGAAAAGAGGCTATATCTTGGGAAGTAGGAGGTGTGGAGTTGTCTTGGCAGGAGATATAGATCACAGGTGCTATGGAAGGGAGGGAGCTCTGGGCTCAGAGAGAGAAGAGAATTAGAGAGAGAGAGAGAAAGAGAGAGAGAGAGAGAGAGAGAGAGAGAGAGAGAGAGAGAGAGATGCAGGGGATCACAGAAGGAAAACATATTCCCAAAGCCATTGACTGGGAAAAGGAGAGGGGCTGATTTTCATGAGTTTTTTTTTTTTTAATGTTTACTTATTTTTGAGACAGAGAGAGAGAGAGACTGAGACAGAGAGGCAGAGACAGAGTGTGAGAAATGTAACAGGGTGATGTTGGAAAGACCACCAAATGCCAAATGGAGGCAAGGCAAGATTTTATTTACCTCTGGGCCAAACCTGATCTCCCCGGTGTTAAGGAGCAGAGAATGGACCCGAACAAAGACAGCAGTGAGCTTAAATGGACTTCAGCAAGGCATAAAACATTATCATTCAGTTAACCAATTAAAGCTCACAGCATTTCAGGACACCCAGTCACATTTTTACAAACAGACAGTAGTTCTGGCAGGAACCTATAAGCTTTAAAGTTCTTTGTCTTAAGAGGGTCTTGAAATGACCAATTATAGTTAGGCACTCCAGTTCTGTGAGACAGTGACTACGGGACTTCTTACACATATGCTTTGTCTGCTCAGCTTCAAATAGGGGGGTGGGAGGGCATTTTATGACCTAAGTTGTCAGTTTTAGAAAGCAGGCAAATTACAGGGGTGGGATGGGGCCGGTTCGCACCTTCTGATAACTCCAACACAGAGCTACATAATGGTCACCACGTAGTTAGTTAGAACAGTGAATGGAGAGACACATTTGCAAAACAATTTACAGAGGCCAAAACAGCCGGTTAATGGTTTTCTATTATTTGCTCAGTTTTGCTAACCTACAACAAGAAGAAGAGTGGCAGAGAGAGAGAGAGAGAGAGAGAGAGAGAGAGAGAGAGAGAGAACCTGAAGTAGGATTCAGGCTCCGAGCTGTCAGTACAGGACCCAATGCAGGGTTCAAATTCACAGACCCTGAGCTTATGACCAGAGGCAAAATTACCTGCTTAACTGACTGAGCCACCCAAGTGCCCCTGATTTTCATGAGGTTTTACGGCCACTGGAGCTCAAAGACTGGAGTGTTAGCAGTACATGCTGTGGCAGGCATGAAACACAGTGGGCTTCACAGTGCTCCTGTGGAAAAGGACAGAAACCTACAGACAGAGAGAAGGAGCTGAGGAGATCCAGGGATGCACTGGGAGAGACTGTTCCCCCTTCTTGTAGTACATCATGGAGAGGTAGAGTTGTCTCTCTGAAGACAATAGTATTGGGAGGCACCATTATCCTACCCACTTCTCAACACAGCACAGAGATACTTGCAGAGGGCAGATAATCTAGATCCAAGCTCTTTGCTGCACTTTAGTCCAAATACGCACCCTTGTGCTTTGGTGCAACAGCCCTTCTGGGAAAAACCTGCACATGTTCCAAGATGGTAAGACC
>NC_043702.1:172634255-172641929 GCF_006229205.1 Suricata suricatta | reverse complement strand
CAGTCCATGGTTCATTTTCAGTATTCAATAGTCTCTCATGATTTGTGTCCTTCACTCTCCCCAGCTCTCTTTCCCCCTTCCCCTCCTTATGTGTCAGTTAGGTTTCTCCTGTTAGACCTATGAGTGTAAACATATGGTATCTATCCTTCTCTGCCTGACTTATTTCGCTTAGCATGACACCCTTGAGGTTCATCCACTTTGCAACAAATGACCATATTTCATTCTTTCTCATGCCATATAATACACACACACACACACACACACACACACACACACACACACACCACATCTTCTTGATCCATACATCAGGTGATGGACTTTTAGGCTCTTTCCATGATTTGGCTATTGTAGAAAATGCCGGTATGAACATTGGGGTACACGTGCTCCTATGCATCAGCACTTCTGTATCTTTTGGGTAAATCCCCAGCAGTGCTATTGCTGGATCATAGGGGAGTTCTATTGATAGTTGTTTGATGAGCCTCCACACTGTTTTCCAGAGCGGCTGCACCAGTTGACATTCCCACCAACAGTGTAGGAGGGTGCCCATTTCAAGTTTGTAGTTTTAAAACAGTCTTCTTGCCTGGCATAAAGCACAGGGGCATTGCACTGTTGGGTGCTCAGATAGTCTGGAAAATGTAAGGTGAAGGCAGGGATCTGACTGATGCTTGGGACACATAAAGGGAGATTGTTTGCTTTTCTGGGAGTGATTCCCTGAGAGCTTCAAACACAGAGTACCCAGTTTAGGGATGAGGGAGGGGGCTGGTGCCATTTCCCTTTGTCACTCCAGCATCAACTACCTTGAGTAAGCAGCACAGTACCAACAGTGTCAGCATAAACTGGTGGCATCAAGCTCTGCCCCTCTGTACCCTGAAGGTGCTGCTATTCTTGGGCAGGTGTGCCTGAGAACCAGAGCAGTGGGTCCCTCCTCAAGAAAACCAGCAGAAGCTTCTGCACTCACCATATCTACTGACCATAGAGTTCTGGAGATCTTCTGTTCTAGTGCAATAGCATCTCAGTGCACAAGCAGACCAGAGCACATCTAGATAAAACTTGTGACACTCTGGACAAGGTCCAAATACTCCCAACTGTAAGCAAGCAGGTCTTTTGCCGACAGACAACTGACCTAAGAGAAAAAGCCTCCAAAATACAGCAGCAGAGCACACACAGCACACAATGGAGACACTCCCTGAGGGAACAGACCTTGGAGAGTGTACGACTTCTCTTGAATAAATCCATTACTCTCAGGAGACAGAGACATAACAGGCTTTCCTAATACACAGAAGAAGACAGAGACCTAGCAAAAATGCCAAGAAGGAGGAATTCATCCCAAAATAAAGAGCAAGAAAAGGCCATGGCCAGGATTCTAATAGAAACAGATGTAAGTTATACGCATGATCCAGAATTTAAAGCAACAATTATATGGACACCTGCTAGCCTAGAAAAGCATATAAGATACCAGGAATCCCTTACTGCAGATGTAAAAGACCAGAAATTGGTCAGGACAAAATGAGAAATGCAGTAGCTGAGATTCAAACAGACCAGACAAAATGACCACAGGATGGAAAAAGAGGAAAGGAGAAGAGATATGGAAGACAAAATTTTGGAAAATAATGAAGCAGAAAAGAAGAGCAAAGGAAAAATATTGGATGATGAATATAAACTTAAGGAATTCAGTGGCTCCATAAAGCATAAAAACATTAGTATCCCAGGACTCTGAGAAGAAGAGAGGGATAAAGGGGCAAAAGTTTTAACTGAGCAAATTAGAACTGAAACTTCCCTAACCTGGGGAAGGAAACTGACACCCAAATCCAGGTGGCACAGAGAACTCCCATCAAAATCATCAAAATCAGGCTCACACCAAACATATCATAGTTAAAACTGCAGAGTATAGTAATAAAGAATAAATCCGAATGGCAAAAGACAAAGCAAGTCCCTATCTTACATGGGAGGGCAAGTTTAGCAGAAGATCTCTCCACAGAATCTTGGCAGGCAAGAAGGGAGTGGCATGATATATTCAATGTGCTGAATGAGAAAAATATGCAACTAAGAATTCTATATCCAGCAAGGCTGTCATTCATTCAGAAGGAGACAGGGTTTCCCAGACAAAGAAAAACTAAAGGAGTTTGTGCCCACTACATCAGCACTGCAAGAAATATTAAAGGGGATTCTTTGAGTGGGAATAGAAAGACCGAAAGCAACAAAGCCTAGCAAGACACAGAAATGTACAGAAACAACAACAAAACAAGTAATAAAATGGAACTAAATCCATATCTATTCAGTATCTACTCTGAATGTAAAAGGACTAAATGTTCCTTTCAACAAAATAGCATAAAACCACAGACTTGTCTATATGCTGCTTATAAAAGACTCATTTTAGATCTAAGGTAGACACCTGCAGATTGAATGTCAGGGGATGGTGTACCATCTATCATACCAATGGACATGCAAAGGAAGCTGGAATAGACATACTTATATCTGGCAAACCAGATTTTAAATCAAAGGCACTACCAGTAGAGGAAGGAAGGCAGTATAAAACAATAAAGGGGAATATCCAATAAGAAGATATAACAACTGTAAATATTTATGCCCCCAACTTGAGAAAACCCAAATATATAGATCAATTAGTAGCATGCATAAAGAAGCGCATTGATAACAATACAAAGGAGGGATCTTAATACCCCACTTATAGCAATGGATAGATCATCTCAGCAGAAAATCAACAAGGAAACAATTTCTTTGAAGGACACCTTGGGCTATATGGAAATAAATGTTAAGAGATATTCTTAAAATTTCATCCAAAGCAGCAGAAAACATATTGTTTTTGAGTACACATGTAACATTCTCCAGAATAGATCCATACTGGGTCACAAATCAGGCCTCAACAAACACAAAAGAATGAGATCATACAATGAACATTTTTCAACCACAACACAATGAAACTTGAAGTAAACCCTAAGAAAAAATTTGGAAAGACCAAAAATACATGAAGTTAAAGAACATCCTATTAAAAAATGTTTGGGCCAAGAAGGAATTAAAGAAAAATTTTAAAAATACATAGAATTAAATAAAAGTGAAAACACAACTTTCTGTATGCTTTGGGATGCAGCAAAAAAAGTCATAAGATGAAAATATATAGCAATAAAAGCCTACCTCTAGAAACAAGAATAATCTCAAATACACAACCTAACCTCACATCTAAGGGAGATAGAAAAGAACAGCAAACTAAGTCTACAGTCAGCAGAACAAGAAAAATAATAAAGATTGAAGCAGAAATAAGTTACATAGTAACAAAAGAAAACTCTAAATTAGAGCAGAGTAATGAAATCAGGTGCTAGTTCATTGAAAAAAATTTTTTAAAAATTGATAACCCCATACCCTGACTTATCAAAAAGAAAAGAGATAGGACCCAAACAAATAAAATCATGAATGAGAGAAGAGAAGTAACCAACACCACAGAAACACAATTTATAAGAGAATATTATGAAAAGTTATATGCCAACAAAGTGGTCTATCTGGAAGAAATGGATAAATTCCTAGAAACATAGAGACTACCAAAGCTGAAACAGAAAGAAATAGAACACTTGAACAGACCCATAACCCGCAAAGATGTGGAATCAGTCATCAAAAATCCAAGAAACAAAATTCCAGAACCAGATGGCTTCTCATGGATTTTCTATGAAACATTTAAAGAAGATTTAATACCTACTTTTTCAATCTGTTCCAAGAAATAGAAATGGAAGGAACACTTCCAAACTCATTCTACAAGGACAGCATTACCTTGTTTCTAACACCTGAGAAGACCCCAGTAAAAAGGAGAAAAACTGACCAAGATCTCTAATGAACATGTGTGCAAAAATTCTCAGCAAGATACTAGCAAATTGAATCCAACAGAACATTAAAAGAAGTATTTACCACGATCAAATGGGAATTATTCCTGGGTTGCAGAGGTGGTTTAATATTTGCAAATCAATCAATGTAATAAACCACATTAGTAAAAGAAAGGATAAGATCCACATGATCCTTTCAATAGATGCAGAAAAACATTTGACAAAAGACAGCATCTATTCTTGATAACAAGCCTCACAAATTAGGGATAGAATTAACAGCCCCAGCATCATAAACGCCATATATGAAAGACCCAGAACCAATCCTCAATGGAGCCAAAGTGAGAGCTTTTCCTCTAGGGTAAGGAACAAGACAATGAAGAGCACTCTCACCGGCGTTATTTAGCGTAATAATGGCAGTGCCAGCCTCAGCAATCAGACAACCAAAAGAAACAAAAGGCATCCAAATTCTCAAAAAAGAAGAGAAACTTCCATTATTTGAGACAACCTGATTTTCTATGTGGAAAACCTGAAAGATCCCACTGAGAAATTACTAGAACTGGTACAAAACTTCAGTAAAGTTGCAGGTTACAAAATTAACCTACAGAAATCTATTGTCATTTTTATGTGCCAATATGAACCAGCAGAAGGAAATTAAGGAATTATTCCCATCTACAATTACACCAAACCATAACATACCTGGGAATAAATCCAACAACAGGTAAAAATTTTGTATTCTGAAAACTAAAGAACCCTATGAAATAAATTGAAGAAGACACAAAGAAAGGGGGAAAAACATTCCTTGCTTATGGATAGGAAGAACAAATATTGTTAAAATGTCTACACTATCCAAAGCGATTTACACATATCATGCAATCCCTATCAAAATAACACCAGTGTTTTTCACAGAGCTAGTACAAACTAGCCTAAATTTTGAATGGGACCACGAAAGATCCCAAATAGCCAAAGCAATCTGGAAAAGATAAACAAAACTGGAGGTATCACAATTCCAGACTTCAGGTTGCATTACAAAGGTAGTCATCAGAACTATGGGATTGTCACAAAAATAAACACAGATCAATGGACAGAATAGAAAACCAAGAAGTGGACCCACAACTACAGGGTCCACTAATCTTCGACAAAGCAAGAATTAATATTCAATGGAAAAAAGATAGTCTGTTCAATAAATTATTTGGGGAAAACTGGACAGCAACATAGAGTTGAATAAAATGGACCACTTTCTACTCCATACACAAAAATAAATTCAAAATGGATGAAAGATCTCAAAATGATAGAAAAGAACACAGACAGCAATCTCTCTGACATTGGCCATAGCAACTTTAAAAAAAAATATCTTATAATTTATTTGTGTCTTTTCTGGCATTTTTTACTAGACGCATCTCCAGAGGCAAAGGAATCAATAGCAAAAATGAACAATTGAAAATCCATCAAGCTAAAGGGCTTCTGCACGGTAAAAGAAACAATCAACAAATCTAAAAGGCAGGCTATGGAATGGGGGAAGATATTTGCCAATGACGCATCTGATAAAGGGTTAGTATATGAAATCTACAAAGAACTTACCAAACTCAACACCCCCAAAATAAATAATCCAGTTAAGAAATGTGCAGAAGACATGAATAGACATTTCCAAATAAGACATACAAAATGGGCAACAGACACATGAATAAAGATGTTCAACATCACTCATCATTGGTGAATTACAAATGAAAAGTACAATGAGCTATCAGCTCACACCTGTCAGAATGGCTAAAATTAATGACACAGGAAACAACAGGTGTTGGCAAGGAAGTGGAGAATGGGGAACTGCCTTACACTGTTGGTGGCAATGCAAAATCATGAAGCCACTTTGAGAAACAGTACAGAGTTTCCTCAAAAAGTTAAAAATAGAACTACCCTACAGTCCAACAATTGTGCTATTAGGTATTTATCCAAAGGATAAAAAAAATACTCATTCAAAGGGGCATGTGCACCCCGGTGTTTACAACAATACTATCAACAATAGCCAAATCATGGAAAAAGCCCAAATGTCCATCGACCAATGAATGGATAAAAAAGATGTGGTATATACTTATATACTCCCCTCCATACATACAATGGAATATTCCTCAGCAAAAAAAAAAAAAAAAAAAATGAAATCTTGCCATTGACAACAATGTGGATGCAGCTAGAGTTTATTATGCTAAGTGAAATAAATCAGAGAAAGACAAATACCATCTGTTTTCACTTCCATGTGGAATTTTTAAAAAATATTCAAGTTTGTTGATATACAGTGTAGTTTTGGCTTCAGGAATAGAACCCAGTGATTCATCTCTTACATATGACACCCAGTGCTCATTCCGAAAAGTACCCTCATTAGTTACTGATACTCATTTAACCCACCCCCTTCCAGCAACCCTCAATTTGCTTCTCTGTATTTCAGAGTCTCTTATGGTTTGCCTTCTTCTTTGTTTTTATCATATTTTTTCTTCCCTTCCTCATGTTCATCTGTTGAGTTTCTCAAATTCCACATATGAGTGAAGTCATATAACTATTTTTCTCTGACTTATTTTGCTTAACATAATACCCTCCAGTTCCATCCATGTTGTTGCAAATGGCAAGACTTTATTCTTTTTCAGTGCTGAATAGTATCCTATTTTATATATGTGCCATTTCTTCACAATCCTTTCCTCAGTTGATGGACATTTGGACTATGTCCCTAATTTGGCTATTGTTCATAGTGCTGCTATAAACATTGGGGTGCACATGTCCCTTTGAATCAGCATTTTTTATCCTTTGGACAAATTCCTAGTAGTGCAATTGCTAGATCATAGGGTAGTTCTGTTTTTAATATTTTGAGGAACCTCCATACTCTTTTGCATAGTGGCTGCACCACTTTACATTGCCACCAACAATGAAAAATTGTTCCCATTTCTCCACATCTTTGCTAATATCTGTTGTTTCTTGAGTTGTTAATTTAGCCATTCTGACCAGTGTGAGGCAGTATCTCATTGTGATTTTGATTTGTATTTCCCTGATAATGAGTGATGTTGAGCATCTTTTCATGTGTCTGTTTGCCACCTGGATGTCTTTGGAAAAATATCTGTTCATGTCTTCTGCCCAGTTCTTCACTAGATTATTTGTTTTTTGTTTGTTGAGTTTGGTAACTTCCTTATAGACTTTGGATTCTAACCTTCTTTTTTTTTTAATAGTTTATTGTCAAGTTGGTTTCCATATAATACCCAGTACTGTTCCCCACAAGTGCCATCCTCCATTACCACCCCCCCTTTCCCCTTCCCCTCCCCCTTCAACCCTTGGTTTGTTTTCAGTATTCAATAGTCTCTCAGGTTTTGCGTCCCTCTCTCTCCCCAACTCTCTTTCCCCCTTCCCCTCCCTATGGTCCTCCATTAGGTTTCTCCTGTTCTCCTGTTAGACCTATGAGTGCAAACATATGGTATCTGTCCTTCTCTGCCTGGCTTATTTCACTTAGCATGACACCGTCGAGGTCTATCCATTTAGCTACAAATGGCCATATTTCATTCTTTCTCATTGCCATGTAGTACTCCGTTGTGTATATATACCACATCTTCTTGATCCATTCATCAGTTGATGGACATTTAGGCTCTTTCCATGTTTTGGCTATTGTTGACAGTGCTGCTATGAACATTGGGGCACATGTGCTCTTATGCATCAGCATTTCTGTATCCCTTGGGTAAATCCCTAGCAGTGCTATTGCTGGGTCATAGGGGAGTTCTACTGATAGTTTTTTGAGGAGCCTCCACACAGTTTTCCAAAGCGGCTGCACCAGTTTACGTTCCCACCAACAGTGTAGGAGGGTGCCCATCTCTCCACA
>NC_043702.1:172604853-172634155 GCF_006229205.1 Suricata suricatta | reverse complement strand
CAAAAAACATAATTCATCACTCAAAATACATTAGCAGGGGTTTGTTTTATGTACATAGTGATATTATTAACCGAAGCTTATGACAAGGCTATAAAAATTTTCTTAACGGTTTAAATAATAGTCTGTGAGTAAGGTGCCCCTAACTAGGGAGGAAGTTTCAATCAGAAAATCTGCCCATTTACTGAAACCACAAATACCAAGTGGCATGAATAATAGGAGAACTAACCCCAGTCTCTGATCCACTTAGGTCAAGCAGTCAAGCGCACACATTTTCAAGCAGGGGAAGCAGGGTCCCAAAGGCCATACAGCACTGCACCCCACTCTCCCAGGACCTTTGTTCTTTTGTCCTGATCCTCAAATGGGGGGAGGGCCAACCGTTATCCAGGGTAGCGCCTTCCTAGAGGAGGCTAGGGACTTTGCGATTACATATGCTCCCCCCGGAGGCTTTGCCGTCACAGTGGAATCACCTCTGCAGGCTTTTTGGCTGGAGGGGCCCCAACACTTTTGTTAATGTGATGGATCACATTGATGGATTTGTGAATATTGAACCAGCCCTTTAACCCAGGAATGAATCCCATTTGATCATGATCGATAATTCTTTTTATATGCTGTTGAATTTGATTTGCGAGTATCTTGTTGAGTATTTCTGCATCTGTGTTCATTAAGGATATTGGTCTGTAGTTCTCTTTTTTTCCTGGGTCTCCCTCTGGTTGGGTATCAAGGTGATGCTGGCTTTGTAGAATGAGTTTGGAAGTTTTCCTTCTATTTCTATTTTTTGGAATAGTTTGAGAAGAATGGGTATGAGCTCTGCTTTAAATGTCTGGTAAAATACCTCTGGGAAGCCGTCTGGCCCTGGGCTCTTATTCGTTTGGAGATTGTTGATAACAGATTCGATCTCTTCACTGGTTATTGGTCTATTCATGCTTTCCATCTCTTCCCATTTGCTTTTTGGTAGTGCATGTGTGTTTAGGAATTTGTCCATTTCTTCTAGGTTGTCCAGTTTGTTGGCATATAGTTTTTTATAGTAATCTCTATTGATTGCTTGTATTTCTATGGGATTGGTTGTAATAGATCCATTTTCATTCATGATTATGTCCAATTGGCTGCTCTCTTCTTTCTGAGGAGCCTGGCTAGAGGTATATCAATTTTGTTTATTTTTTCAAAGAACTAACTCTTGGTTTCATTGATCTGCTCAACTGTTTTTTTTTTTGATTCTATATTGTTTATTTCTGCCCTGATCTTTATTATTTCTTTTCTTCTGCTGAATTTGGGGTGCTCTTGCTACTCCCCTTCTAGTTCCATTAGGTGCTCTGTTAGATTTGGAATTTACGCTTTTTCTAGTTTGTTGAAATAGGCCTAGATTGCAATATACTTTCCTCTTAGCACTGCCTTTGCTGCGTCCCAGACATTTTGGATTGTTGTATTTTTGTTTTCATTTGTTTCCATATATTTTTAAATTTCTTCTCTAATTGCCTGATTAGCTCACTCATTCGTTAGTATGGTGGTTTTTAACCTCTGCATTTTTGGAGGTTTTCTAGACTTTTTCCTGTGGTTAATTTTAAGTTTCATAGCATTGTGATCTGTAAGGGTCCATGGTATGATCTCAATTCATTTATACTTATGGAGGGCTGCTTTATGCCCCAGTATGTGGTCTATCTTGGAGAATGTACCATGTGCAATCGACGAGAAGGTGAAATTCCTAATGCAGAGTTCTAAATATATCTATCAATTCCATCGGTTCCAATGTGTCATTCAGGTCTGTTGTTTCTTTAGTAATTTTCTGTCTGGTTGATTTATCCATTGCTGTCAGTGGAGTATTAAAGTCCACTGCAGTTAGCACATTCTTATCAATAAGATTGTTTCTGTCTGTGATTAATTGATTAATGTATTTGGGCACTCCCGAATTTGGTGCATAGATGTTTATAATTGTTAACTCTTCCTGATGGAGAAACCCTGTAATTATATAATGTCCTTCTTCATATTTTGTTATTGCCTTTACTTTAAAGTCCAGTTTGTCTGATAGAAATATGGCTACTCTGGCTTTCTTTTGGCCCCCAGTTGCATGACAGATATTTCTCGAACCCTTTACTTTCAATCTGAAAGTGTCTTCAGGTCTAAAATGAGTCTCTTGCAGACAGAAAATAGATGGATTTTTTTTTAATCCATTCTGCTACCCAGTGTTGTTTGGTTGAAGCATTCAGTCCATTCACGTTCAGTGTTATTATTAAAAAAAAAATGTGAGTTTAGATTCATTGTGTTCTCTGTAGAGTTCAAGTTTGTAGTGGTGTCTCTGGTATCTTGTATTCTTTGCAACATTTCCCTCATAGAGTTCCTCTTAGGGTTTCTTGTAGGGCTGTTTTGGTGGTCATGAAGTCTCTCAATTTTTGTTTATTTGGGAACACCTTTATCTCTCTATTTTGAATG
Organism: Suricata suricatta; assembly: GCF_006229205.1. Classification (NCBI taxonomy): domain Eukaryota; kingdom Metazoa; phylum Chordata; class Mammalia; order Carnivora; family Herpestidae; genus Suricata; species Suricata suricatta. The sequence continues at coordinate 172,631,731 of NC_043702.1, read as the reverse complement.
ACAGGCTTGCTGGATAAAGGATTCTTGGCTGCATATTTTTTCTGTTCATCACATTGAAGATTTCCTGCCATTCTTTCCTGGCCTGCCAAGTTTCATTAGATAGGTCTGTATCCACTCTGATAGGTTTACCTTTGTATGTGAGGGCCCTTTTATCCCTAGCTGCTTTCAGAATTCTCTCTTTATTTTTATATTTTGCAGTTTCACTATAATATGTCGTGCTGAAGGTCGATTCAAATTACATCTTAATGGGGTTCTTTGTGCCTCTTGAATTTGAATGTCTATTCATTTCCCCAGATTTGGGAAATTCTCAGTTATAATTTGGTCTTGTACCCCTTCGGGACCTCTCTCTTTTTCTTCCTCTTCAGGAATTCCTATGATACAGATGTTGTTCCATTTCATTATATCATTCAGGTCTTGAATTCTCTAGCTTCAAAATCCTAGTCCATGCAGTTTTATGCTACCACATCTGAGATGTACTTGCTCCAGTGTCTGGTTTTTTAGCCAGGATCACGTAGGGGGAGGGAGCAGTTTCTCTTGGTGCCGGCCACGGATTTGTGCTGCTGCTTCCGGAGGCAAAGTGCGCTTCAGATGGAGAAGTGTCTGCCCCCACAAATGTCACCACCAACTCCCAGCCCCACGCCAGGCTGGCGATTGCGTAGGGGGAGGGAGCAGTTTCTCTTGGCGCTGGCTGGGATTCGCACTTCTGCTGCCTGAGGCGGGGGTGCTGCCAGAAATGAGGTGCAATTTTTGATTGTTTCCTTTACTGAGCAGAAGCTTTTTACCTTGACGAGGTTTCAATAATTAATTTTTGCTTTTGTAACTCTTGCCTCCAGAGACACATCTAGTAAGAAGTTGCAGCCTATGTCAAAGAAGTTGCTGCCTGTTTTCTCCTGTAGGATTTTGATGGTTTGCTCTTTCACATTTAGGTCTTTCACCCATTTTGAATTTATTTTTGTGTTTGGAGTACATAAGTGGTCCAGTTCTATTTCTGCATATTGCTGTCTAATTCTCCCAGAACCATTTGCTAAAGAAACTGTTATTTTTTCCATTGGATACTCTTTCTGCTTTGTCAAAGATTAGTTGGTCATATGTTTGTGGGTCCATTTCTGGGTTCACTATTCTATCCTTTTGGTCTATGTGTCTGTTTTTGTGCCAGTTCCATACTTTCTTGATGATTACAACTTTGTAATACAGGTTAAAGTCCGGGATTGTGATGATCCAACTTTGGCTTTCTTTTTCAACATTACTTTGGCTATTCAAGAGTTCTTATGGTTCCATACAAATTTAGGATTGTTCTGGCTCTGTGAAGAGTACTCGTGTTATTTTGATAGGAATTGTACTGAATGTGTGGACTGCTCCAGTTAGTATCGACATTTTTACAGTATTTGTTCTTTCCATCCATGATCATGGAGAATGTTTTTCCATTTCTTTGTACTTCTTCTATTTATTTCATAAGCTTTCTATAGTTTCCAGCATACACATCTTTTACTTCTTTGATTAGATTTATTCCTAGGTATTTTATGGGTTTTTTTTTTTGGGGGGGGTGTAGTTGTAAATGGGATTAATTCTTTGATATTTCTTTCTGTTGCTTCATTTTGGTGTAACCAAATTTGTTTGTAAATGTAACCAATTTCTGTACATTGATTTTATATCTTGTGCCTTTGCTGAATTCATCATGTATCAGCTCTCGCAGTTGGTTTTTTTTTTTTTTTTTTTTTTTTGCAGTCTTTCCACTTTTCTATTTAGAGTATCATGTCATTTGCAAAAAGTAAAAATTTGACTTCTTTTTTGGTAATTTGGATGTCTTTTATTTCATTTTGTGGTCTGATTTCTAAGGCTAGGTTTTCCAGCACTATGTTGAATAAGTGTGGTGAGAGTGGACATTCCTGTCATGTTCCTGATCTCAAGGTGAAACCTCTCAGTTTTTCCCCATCGAGGATGATATTGGCTGTGGGCCTTTCATATATGGCTTTTATGATGTTCAGGCATGTCCCTTCTATCCCGACTGTCTTGAGAGTTTTTATCAAGAAAAGATGCTGTACTTTGCCAAATGCTTTTTCTACATCTATTGAGAGGATCATATGGTTCTTATCATTTCTTCTATTAATGTGGTGTATCACGTTGATTATTTTGTGAACACTGAGCCATCCCTGGAACCCAGGAATGAATCCCACTTGATCATGGTGAATAATTCTTTTAGTGCACTGTTGAATTCAATTTGCTAGTATCTTATTGAGAATTTTTGCATCCATGTTCATCAGGGATATTGGCCCATAATTCTCTTTTTTAGAGGTGTCTTTGTTGGTTTTGCAATTGCTAGGAGTCATTTCTGAAGTAAGGCAGGTTTGCAAGGCCTCCCACCATCAGGTGGCGACCTGCGTCTACACCCTTCAACCCCCACTCAATTTCTGCTTGAGCACCGACCCCCAAAGTGCCTGACTGACTGATATCAGGAGGGGCTTGCCTTCTTATGCTAAAAATATGTGAATTGTACCTTGTGAAAAAACTTGTTATAAGAGTTTCTTCTTTTGTGATTACAGGAGCAAATGTTACATTTCCTGAGAAAACCCTTTTTTCTTCCCCTCAAAAACAAGCTATTGACCCCTCCTCACAAAATAACTAACTCTTGCCTTTGCTATGCTAAAAACATTGCCTTGTATTTGAATGCTAAAGATCCCTTCCTTCCTCAAGTGATAAACATCTAGTCACTTACTTCAATCACTATTGGTAAAGATTATGCATGAGTCTCCCACCAATCTATATTCTGGGAAATTTTTAAATACCAAAGAATTTGTTATCAGAAATTGTTATCTAAGGCAATTGTCACTTCTGTTTTGTGCCCAAGCATTGTTTCAATAAATAAAGCTGAGTGCCCGGTCAGTGCAGAGATGCCTGCCTGGTGAACAGAAAGAAACCGAGGCTCTTCCACTCTCTTCACCAACACCGTCCATCCTAGAGGGAGCCCTGGACCTGCTGGAGCTGGACTCCAGCATGCAGTCAAGCTAATTTTGTCTTCAGAGAATGAGTCTGGAAGCTTTTTGTCTTTTTTTCTTTTTAGCTTTAGTTTTATTTTACAGATCTGGAACCTGGCACAGGCTTGTGTGCTCTGTGAACTTGGAGATAACTGAGCTATGGAAAAGTAGCCTGTACACATGGTGACATGAAAAGGCAGAGCCCTGGGCTGTTCATCTTAAGCCCTGTCTCAACCCCTGCATTACTTACCAAGCCTGTTTCTGGATGGAGAAAGTAAGACGTGAATAACCATTGAAAAACGTCTTCAAATGATGGAATAGTTCAAACACATTCATTTCACAAATGAAACTAGGAAAAGTGTGAAGTACTGCATAAGTGATCCATGAAGACACTCCTGGGATCGTCCCCTCAACTCAGTCTACAGAAAGGAGACGTCTTGGCTGTCATTTCTATTTTTTTGGAGAGTTTCAGAAGAAGAGATATTAAGTCTGGTTTAAATATCTGGTAGAATTCCCCTGGGGAGCCATCTGGCCCTGGACTCTTATTTGTTGGGAAATTTTTGACAACCAATTAAATTACTTTTCTGGTTATGGATCTGTTCAAATGTTCTGTTTCTTCCCTTTTGAGTTTTGGTAGTGTGTGAGTATTTAGGAATTTGTCCATTTTTTGGTATAATGTCCATTTGTTGGCATATAATTTTTCATAGTATTCTCTTTTGCTTGTATTTCTGTGGTGTTGGTTGTGATCTCTCCTCTTTCATTTGTGATTTTTCCTATTAGGGTCTTCTCTCTTTTCTTTTTGAGAAGTTTGGGTAGGTGTTTATCAGTTTTGTGTGTGTATTCTCTTTCAAAAAAAAAACACATGCTCTTAGTTTTATTGATCTGTTTTACTGCTTTTTAAAATTCTATATGGTTTATTTCTGCTGTAATCTTTATTATTTCCCTTCTTCTGTTTCTTTGGGTTTTATTTGCTGCTGATTTTCTAGATCCTTTAGGTGTAAGATTAGGTTGTATATTTGGGACCTTTCTTGCTTTCTGAGATGGGCCTGGATTGCAATGAATTATCTCTTCAGCCTGCCTTTGCTGCATCCCAAAGAATTTGGACTGTCAAATTTTCATTTTCATTTGCTTCCAAGTATTTTTAAATGTCATCTTTAATTTCCTGGTTAACCCATTCATTCTAAAGAATGATGTTCTTTAACTTCCACGTATTTGGGGGCTTTCCAATTTTTTTCTTGTGGTTGATTTCAAGTTTCATAGTGTTGTAATCTAAAAATATGCATGGTGTGATCTCAGTGTTTTTGTACTTGCTGAGAGCCATTTCGTGACCCAATAAGTGATATCTTTTGGAGATTGTTCCATGTGCCCTCGAGAAGAAGGTGTATTCTGCTACTTTAGGATGAAATGTTGTGATTATATCTGTTAAGTCCATCAGGTCCATCATTTCCTTGTTGATTTTCTGCCTAGATGATCTGTCCATTGCTGTAAGTGGAATATTAACATTTCCTACAATTTCAGTGTTATTATCAATAAGTTTGCTTATATTTGTGATTAACTGTTTTATCTATTTGGGTGCTCCATGTTGAGGGCATAAATATAATTGTTAGTTCTTCTTGGTGGATAGCCCCATAAATATTATATAATGGCCTTCTTTGTTTCTTGTTATGGTCTTTGATTTGAAGTCTAGTTTGTATGACATAAGTATTATTACTTCGGCTTTCTTTTGACACCCAGAAGCATGATAGATGTTTCTCCATCCCCTAAGTTTTAATCTGCAGGTGTCCTTAGGTCTAAAACAATTCTCCTATAGGGAGCATGTAGATGAATCTTGTTTTTTTTTTTTTTTTTTTTCCCCATTCTGATACCCTCTGTATTTTGATTGGGGTGTTTAGTCCATTTACATTTAGAGTGATTATTGAAAGATATGAATTTAATGCGGTTGTGTTATCTGTAGATTTAACACTTGTGGATGTATCCTCTGGTCCTTTGTAGTCTTTACTGCTTTCCACTCACAGAATCCCCTTTAGGAGCTCTCACAGGGCTGGTTAGTGGTCACAAACTCCTTTAGATTTTGTTTGTCTGGGAGTCTTTATCTCTCCTTCTATTTTGAATGACAGCTTTGCTGGATAACAGATTCTTGGCTGAATATTGTTCCTATTCAGCACATTGAATGTTTCCTGCCACTCCCTTCTGGCCTGCTTCATTTCAGTGGACAGGTGTGCTGCCACCCTTTTGTGTCTACTCTTGTAGGTGAGGGACCATTTGTCCCAAGCTGTGTATAGAATTCTCTATCTTTTGCCAGTTTTACTATGACATGTCATGGTGTTGACCTGTTTTTGCTGATTTTGAAGGGAGTTTTCTGTACCTGTTTCCTGATGCTTGTTTTGTGATGCCTGTTTTCTTCCTCAGATTAGGGAAGTTCTTAGCTGTAATTTGTTCAGATAATCTTTCTGCCCCTTACTCTTGCTCTTCTTCTCCTGGAACTCTTATGATATGGATATTGTTTTGTTTCATGGAATGACTTAGTTCTCTAAATCTCCCCTGGTGACCTAGTAATTTCATTTACCTCTTTTTAACTTCATAATTTCTTAAATTTTATCTTCTATTTAACCTATTCTTCCCTATGCTTCTTCCATGTTTGCTGCCACAGTATCTAGTTTATTTTGCATCTCAGGTATATCATGTTTAAATTCATCCAGCTTGGTTCTTAGGTCTTTGAACTCTGCAGTAAGTTTCTCTGATGTCTTCTATGCTTTTTTTTTTTCAGCCATAGCTGGTAGTCTTGTGACTGTTATTCTAAATTCTTGTTCAGAAATATTATTTATATGTATTTTTGAGCAATTCTCTGGCAGTGATTTCTTCCTGAAACTTACTCTAGGGGAGACTTCCTCCTTTTGTCGTTTTGTCTAGCTTTCTGTCTTTTGCATGTTTTAAAATCTTGTTATGTGTCCTTCACCTGAGAGAACTACTGTGTTACAAAGCGTCACACCCTGTCCAGGGTCTCACACTCCAGGAAGTGTTTTTGGTGTATGCTGTGTGCACTCGGCTGTAGTGTGTTGGCTGCTCCATCCCACCATTCAGTCCTCGGCAGAGATCCTCCCTGCTTACAGGGGGAGTGTTTGGGCGTTTAATCAGATGGTCTTTTAATTTACTGAAGTATGCTTGAAAAAAAAGAAAGGAAAAGATGGCAGGGAGAGCCTAATAAAATTAAAAGAGAAAAATGAGAGGGAAGAAAAGAAATCAAAACACAGGATCAAAAATCTATAAGGCTAAATCCAGAGAAAGAGAGAAGGAAATAAAGTAGAATATGAAAGAGAGAAGGTGGAAAATGAATAAAGATTCCTGACCAATAAAAGAATTGACCAGAAACAAACCAGAAACTATGATCTTGATTCAAAAAGAAAAAGAGAAAAGAAAGAAATAGAAAAGAAAAGAAATGAAAAAATAAAGGAAAACAAACAAACAAACATAAACAGTTGTCTGTAGGCTCCTGGGACCAGTTTTTGGAGGAGAGGCTGTCTGGTTGGCTCGGTGTCAGTCTTTCTCCACTAGATGGGCAGTTGCCAGGCACAGAGGGGTGGGATTTGGTGTAAGCAGCTCCCTCTACTGGGGCCACTATGCTTCACTCTGAAGTCCCACTATGTTCATGCTGGGAGGTCCACCCCGGACTGGGTGCCTCAACCCAGGCCATTCAGGCAGCCCTCACAGAATAGTGACAGCACTCAGCTTGCCCTGCCCCACAGTTCCCTGTGCCTTCTAGTGTCCCCACAGCTGTGTGTGTGCTTACCCGGGGTGAGGAGAAGGAAGTGGCCCCTCCTGGAGGCTCCCCAACCATCTCTGTCCCTGCGGGGTGAGCTCTGAGATTCGTAAACATGGCTCCCTCCCGGATGCCCCAGGCTATTCCCGGACTCCAGCTTCTATGCCATAATCTGTGGGGCTGTTTGTTGTGCTGTTTATTTAAAAAGCAGGGACACTCAGTTTCCTCCTGACCCGCCCCCACCTCCCAGCTGTCCCAGAGCTGAGCCTACTGATTTTTGATGTTCCAAGTCTTAAGAGCTCCAGAAAATTATTTCCCTCTGGTTTTCAAAACCAAGGGTTATGGGAATTCTTATTCCCCATGTTGGCTCCCTGGTGAGTCTGTTTCTATCCTTTATCACTGCCCCTGCATCCCGTCCTCCTGCGGACACTGGACGTCCTGTGTGTCCCTTGCGTTCCCTGCCTCATCTCCACCTATCCTACCCGGTTCAAGATAGCCTCTGTGGACAGTTAGTCCTGCCGCTCTGTGAGTCATTTCCTGGGTTCCTTAAACTGACGCGGGTGTTGTCTAGTTGGGAAGAGGTTATCCCAGGGCCCTCCGGGGTGCCATTTCCCTAGAACTGCATATGCTGAGTTTTACTGTAACAAACAGACTCTACTCAACAGCAAGAGTGCTTGGAACAATATTTTCTTCTTTTTGTTAGTTTATTTATTTTGAGAGAGGCAGAGATGGCAAGCAGGGAAGGAGCAGAGGGAGAGGGGGAAAGAGAGAGGATTCCAAGCAGGCTCCAACTGCTGTGGGGAGCCTGATGCAGGGCTCGAACTGAAGTGATATTTTTAAAGTGGTGGTCCTTAACTGATACCCCACTCAGAATTGTGACTTCATTGGTGATTTTAAGGTGTTAGAGATATGTCCCTCTTGTCTTGGATGCCCAATATGTAGGACAGGACCATCAAGTGATAGATGCCCAATGAGTATTTCTGAATGATTGAATAGTTTGGTCCTGGCATACAATTATTCTTAAAATTATGGAGGTATTCAATGTAAAAATTTTTTAGTATCAGAAAGGATTAGTTATAATCTTGCTTGAGGAAATGAGAATGTTACGCAATTTTATTTAGAATAAGCCATGTGCTAATACTCATGAAGTTCACACAGAAGGTCCTACTGTAAATCTCCTATTACTTGTAATAAGAAACTATGAGAATTTGTAACCCATGGAATTAATAGAGTGTTCTGGAATTGTGTTTCCAGATTCTTCTCTCAGTATTCCTGCTAGAATGTTCCATGCTTGTGTTATCATGAACTGGCCTACAGTCGACATGCTGAACCACTTTCATGATGTTCTAGAATGTTTACAGGTTCTCAAATATTTGCTTGTGCTTTATGTCATCTGGAGAGTGTGTTTGGGCTATGTGTCTTGTTATTTCTTGGTTGACCAGTAAACAGATATAATCTCAGGCTAATTTAAGGAAGAACATAGTTTTGGGGAAAGTTTTGATTATAACATAGAAAGAAAAACACACTCCTAATACTGAAGACTTTGAAAAGCTGGATGATCAAAATCACTTCTTGAATCCATTACCGTGAGGGAGCAGAAGCAAGCTGGAAGGCACAGACACCTCCCCCCACCCCCAGGTGGGGAAGGCGTGATATTTCTTGGGCACTCCTGGCTGCCCAAGTACAAAGGAAAGGGGGGGATGGTTTGCTTGTTTGTCACCGTCCTGCAGGACAGGAATCTCCATCAGCTTATAAATATCTTAGTAAATTGCAAGAAAAAGGCCGTCGTATCAATAGCCTAATCTCTAGAAACCTGTAGACTCAATTCACTGGAACCTCGACATCACTCTTCATAGTGATAAAGGGAACAGAGGCAGGAAAGAAATGCAGGTAAAATAAAATTTCCTTATGATCTGCAGCCTGTTGGCAAATACTTGAGGCAAACAGTGAAACATTTCTCCAGGAACTTCCTACAGCCTTAATGTGAGTTCTTCGCCAGAGAGAAGACAACCTCAGCTTGACTAGAGCTAGGCCTCCAGTATCTTCTTTAGCCCATGAACATCTTGTTGGAAACTTCCCATGGACCGTCTCCCCCAACTCCCTAATATATAACCAGTCTCTTCACAGGGTCTGGGGCAGCTCTTACCGCCCATGGGTCCTGTCCTCTTGTCTTAATAAAAATCACCTTTTTGCAACAAAGACGTCTTCAAGAATTCTTTCTTGGCTGTTGGCTCTGAATCCCACGAGCACCCACCTTTGCCCCAAAGCTTCATCTCATTATAGAGCTGAGCATCGGGGCAGCTTGTTAACGTAATATCTAGGGAAGTACAGATGCATCCATGGGAATAAGGGAGGCAAACCAATTCCTTGCTTACTTAGGACCGATGCCAGAGTCCCTATAAACCAGAAAGAATAATTCAGCTACAATTTAACAAAGAACTAAAGTCTAGCATAGTCCCAGAAATTTACTGTATCTCTAGGCTTTTTCCCATTGACCCGGCCAGGGGCTCCCGACAGACTGGCATCCAGGACACACACCAGGGAACTGCTTGCTGGTGGCACAACCCTGAGGCCAAGAGAGCAGCTCCCTCCTGATAAGAGCAGGAAGGCCACCATCCCCCACACAGAAAGGAGCCCTACCTGGGTGTGGGAGGGGCAGAGAGCCCCACTGCCTCAGGGCACAGTGAGCCACATTGCAGCTGGGGAAGGGCAGTGGGGGAAGGGACAGGAAAACTCCTTGTCCCAGACCAAGAGGCTCCGGCTGCTGAGGCAAAGGGGGGAACACTCAGAAGGCCCAGTCCCAAAGCTGAAACACAAAGCACCTGGTTGAGGATGGGACTGGACTGGAGCAGAGGTAGTGCCCCCCTCCTGTCCCAGCAGCCCAGCCAGCAGGGCACCAAGGGCAGCTCCTGCTGGCAGAGGGACAAGAAGATGAATATACATCCCTCTGAGCCACCTCCTGTTTGAAAAAGAAAATCTCAGACCAGAAAGGATGTCATAAACCGAACTGGGGCTTCATTCTCCATCTAACTAATTTCAGTGGCCTCAGAAATGCAGCCTAAGTGAGTCAGGCAGAGGTACTTCCCATCAGTACCAGTGAATCTATCACCTTGCACCACTCCAATCCCCTAAGAAAGATGAGGTCATGTGTGTGATAAGACTCCTTGCTCTTCCCCCAAGAAAGCAGGCCTGCGTCCTGGTCCAGCTCTCCTCACCACAAACTCCCCGCCCCGTCTGTCCTACCTTTACAAACCCTTCCATTTGTACAACTTCTCAAAGTGCCCACCTGTGTCCTAGATGAGGTGATGAGCGATTCATGGATAATTTAATAAAGCAATTATTGCTCAAACTTATGAGCTTACATTTTCTTATGTAACAGTTCTGAAGATTGCTTCTGGGTGATTAAATGTACACATCAAAAAAAAAAAGCTTGAAGGGTGAGATTATTCATTATATCTAAGTATCTGGGCACACAGCTGCTTCTCATATGTTTTGGAATCACTCTCAGAATATGTTTACCATACAAATAGGAAAAGCTGAGGAATTCATGCATGAATGAATGAATGAATGAATGAATGATAGAATGTATGAACGAATGAGTGAGTGAATGGATGTATTGTGTTGGGAAGAAATCCATGAAAAATTTCCTGCTTTCCTGCGTTTTGAGTATCTAAGTGCCATTGCCACTTTTGCTGGCGTACTAACGGCTGACACAGCTTGTGCTTCCATCTCTAGGAAAACCCTGGAAGAAATGGCTACTGGTCACTTATCCAGCAGCTGAGCCAGTGCTGTTTTCCTGATCAGTGTTCGTTAGATCCATGAAGACACCCGGGACAGGGATTGCTCCAGATGCCATGTTAATAAGCAAGACAGGGTAGGAGTGTGACAGATGGGAACACCTGTAGAAACATGCAACCCGGCAAGAAAAGGAATAGAGGAATTTATTAAAGAAATCAGGGAAAGGAAGAGGGAAATGAGAAGGAACATTGTAAAGAAGAGACACATAGCCCAGCGTTTCCCGGGGCCACATCCACATCCGTTAGAGGGGAGCTTCCAGTCACAAAGGACAGAAATCCACATTGCTGAGCTGAAAGCAAGCAGGGAATGTATTGGCTGGTGGAACTGGAGGGTCCCAGGATCCTTGGGGCTCCAGAGGCTTCCGTTGATCTGTGTGTCTGCATTTACTTTTCTGATGCTTTGGTTTTGTTGTTGCTTCTGTTTTCTGCTTCACTGGAGTTTTATGACAAATAAAAATGGTACCTTTGTACAGTGTGCAGCTTCCTAGTCACTCAGGAAGGAAGGCTGGGGGGCACCACTGGCCACATGGGCCCTTGCCAGCTCTCACAGGTGCAGCAGAGCCTGTGATGTGACATGAACAAGGGTCCTACTTATGAAAATCTTCCAGCAACTTCTCAGAGGGGTTGTCCTGAAGTCCCTCGGGAGCTCAGTGCACATGGGGCATGAAGGGAGCTGCAGGTGACGCTCAGGTCCTGAGCTGCAGAGCCTGAAGTGGCATGCCACGCTTTGAAGGAAATGAAGAACTGGTCAAGAAAACGGAATTGAGCAAATTGGGAAAAATAGTATTTTAGGTAGCATTTGTCACATGTTTGAGTACACATCGTGACATGATGCCCACTGGGCTTAACACGACTATCACCTCCCATCCTGACCTTTCTCTCTCTCTCTCTCTCTCTCTTTTTTAATCAAGTTTTTATTTAAATTTTAGTTATTTATCATACAGCGTAATAGTAGTTTCAGGTGTAGAATTTAGTAATTCATCACCTACATACAACCTCACAACAAGAGCCCATCACCCATTTCATCCACACCCCCCACCTCTCTCAGGAAACTTGTTTGTTTTCTGCAGTCGAAAGCCTGTTTTATGGTCTGCATCCCTCTTCCATCCCCTTATGTTTATCTCTTTAGTGCCGGGAGCCGCACTGGCCTTGCTGGATGACACGGTCACAGTAAGGAAATGGCAGACGTGCACGGCTCCTGCCATGAGAGGCAAAAACTGGCATCTCCTTCTGCTACTACTGCTCATGTGAAATTAAACCTGTTGCTATTGATTAGGCCTCACAATGTTCCAAGTCAGCCTGATATTCCCCATATGGATACCTCATGGGAAGAAGCATATCCTCACCTCTATGAAGAGGAAGTTAAACAAAGCACTGCAGATGTTTTGTCGAAAGGCTCTTCTATTGAGCTTCACAAACTTGAGACATGGATAATAAAGGGGACTAAAGAACACAAGAATAGTATTAACTTTGGCCCGGAGATAAAGAGCCTAACTTAGGAAATAGAAACAAACAAGAGCCAGGCATAAGTTACTGCGCATACATATGCTAATCTGGTGCCCACTGTGAGGATGGGTAAGAGTAGTTACTACTTAAACTCCTATGCAAAGGCCGGCTCATCTAGGGCGCCTATGGCGCTTCCACCTTCAACGTCAAAGAACAAAGTTGACAGAAGGTTTACTTACTAACCAGAGCGCCTACAATCTTCCTCTTGTGAGCCAAATAGAATGCCTCCTAGTCTTGTTTTTGCCTGAATCTTAGCATTATTGTTACAAAATGTGTTTGCTATCTGCTTCTCACTGAAAACATCCTGCTATCTTCTTAGTTTAAGATTTACTACCGGTTAAACAAATGTGTATGTTATCTGCTTTTCACTGAGAATATCCTGTTATCCTATGATGTGTAAGTTACTTCATTGTAATTAGAGTAGTTCTGCAAAAGTGCCTCTGTAAAACCTGTTTCTGCACCCTTTTCAAAGCATCTTATCACTGAGAATTATTTGTAAAAATTCCACTTTTTGATGTCATGTTAACACTTAAATCTATAAATAAAGGCACAAAACCTGGCAAGAGAGAGATGCCAGACTGATGATCAACCAGGCTCTCTCGCCTCCAACCAGGAAAGAAAGAGAGATGCCAGGCTGGTGACCAACCAAGAAAGAAAGAAACATGTGACTCTCTCAACTCTCTTGTCTCCAGTTCTTTCGCTGAAACCGTCTCTCCTTCAGGGGACCCTGGACCAGCTGGAGCTGGACTTTGGAAGTTTAGTTTCTTAAATTCCTCATCGAGTGAATAAAGATGGTATTTTTGTTTCTCTGATTGACTTACTTTGCTTAGCATAATACACTCTAGCTCCATTCATTAAATTGTAAATGTCAAGACATCATTATTTTATGCTGAATAACATTCCATTGTGTATAGATACCAAAGTGTCTTTATCCAGTCATCAATAGACATTGGGCTCTTTCCATTATTTGGCTATTGTTGATAGTGATGCTATAAACATCAGGGTGCATGTACCCCTTCAAATCAGTATTTTTGTAGCCTTTTGGTCAATACCTAGTAGTGCTACCTGAGTCATGGGGTAGTTCTATTTTAACTTTTTGAAGGAACTCTACAGTTTTCCAGAGTGGTTGCACCAGTTTGCATTCCCAGCAATAGTATGAGCGTGTTCCTCTTCCATCACATCCTCACCATCAACTGTTGTTTCTTGTATGGTTAATTTTAGCCATCCTGACATGTGTGAAGTGATATCTCATTGTAGTTTTGGTTTGTATTTATTTGATGATAAGTAATGATGACCATCCTTTCATGTGTCTGTAGCCATTTGTATGTGTTTTCTGGAAAAATGTCTATTCCTGACTTCTTCCCATTTCTTTTTTTTTCTTTTTTTTTTTAATGCTTTTTATTTATTTTTGAGAGACAGAGAGAGACAGTGCAAGCAGGGGAGGGTCAGAGAGAGAGGGAGACACAGAATCTGAAACAGGCTCCAGGCTCTGAGCCAGCTGTCAGCACTGAGCCCGATGTGGGGCTCAAACCCATGAACCATGAGATCTGACCTGAGCCGAAGTCAGACGCTTAACCGACTGAGCCACCCAGGTGCCCTATCTTCCCATTTCTTAATGGAATTATTAGCTTTTTTTTGGGTATTGAGTTTGATAAGTTTGTTACAGACTTTAGACACTAACCATTTGTCACACATGTCACTTGCAAATATCTTCTCCCATTTTGAAGGTTGCCTTTTAGTTTTCCTGATTGTTTTCTTCACTGTGAAGGTTTTTATCTTGAGAAACTTTCAATATTTTATTTTTGTTTTTGTTTCCATGCCTCCTGTGATGTGTCTAGTAAGAAGTTGCTGAGTCTGAGGTCGAGGAGGTTGCTGCCTGTGTCCTCCTCTAGGATTTTGATGGTTTCCTGTCTCACGTTTAGATCTTGTATCCATTTTGAAACTATTTTTGTGTATGGTGTAGGAAACTAGTCCAGTCTCATTCTTCTGCATGTTGCTGTCCAGTTTTCTCAACCTGGTTCATTGAAGAGACTCATTTTTTCATTGGACATTTTCCCTACTATGTTGAACATTAGTTGACCATATAGCTGTGGGTCCATTACTGGATTTTCTGTTCTGTTCCATTGATCTATGTGTCTGCCCCTAGGATACTGCCTTGTCCACCACAGCTTTGTAATATAGTTGGAAGTCTGGAATTGTGATGATCCAGCTTTGCTTTGCTTTTTCAAGATTGCTTTGGCTATTTGGGATCTTTTGTGGTCCCATACCAATTTTAGAATTGTTTGTACTATCTCTGTGAAAAGTGCTGGTGGTATTTTGATAGAAATTGTCTGAAATGTGTAGATTGCTTTGGGTATTATAGACGTTTTAACAATATTTGTTCTTCCTTTCTATGAGACTATTGAGGCCTGATTTATGACCCAGTATGTGATCTATCCTGGAGAATGTTCCATTTGCCCTCAAAAAGCATGTATATCGTGCTGTTTTAGAATGAAATGTTCTGCATATATTAATAAAATTCATCTGGTTCGTGTGTCACTGAAAGCCAGTTTCCTTGTTAATTTTTCTGGTAAGTAATCTGTCTCTTGATTAAGTTGAGTATTAAAGTCTCCTACTATTTTTCTATTATTATCAATGAGTTTCTTTATGTTTGTTATTAATGGATTTATTTATTTACATTCTACCATTTTGGGGGCATAAATATCTATAATTGTTAGATATTCTTGTTGGACAAACCCCTTGATTATGATGTGACCTTCATCTCTTGTTACATAAGACAACTCATGTCTCTGCTTTAAAATCTAGTTTGTGTGATATAAGAATGACCACTTCAGCTTTTTTTGTTTGTTTGTTCATTAGCATGATAAATGTTTCTTCATCCTCTCAATTTCAATCTGCTGGTGTCTTTAGGTCTCAAATCAGTCTCTTGTTAGCTGCATATAAATGGGTCTTGTTTTCTTTTTTTAACGCATTCTGATACCCCATGTGTTTTGATTGGAGAATTAGTCCATTTATACTCAGAGTGATTATTGGCAGATGTGAATTTAGTGCTATCATGCTACCTGTAAAGCTGGTGCTTCTGGTGATGTCCTCTCTTCCTTTCTAGTGTTTGTTACTTGTGATCTTCTCCCTCCTCAGAGAGTCCCCTTTAAGAATTCCTGCAGGGCGGGTTTAGTGATCACAAGTCCTTTAGTTTTTGTTTCTCTTGGAAACTTTACTTCTGCTTCTATTTTGAATGACTGCCTTGCTGGATAAAGTATTTTTGTCTGCACATTTCCCCCATTCAGCACGTTGAATAGGAGATACCACTCCCTTCTGGTCTGCCACCTTTCTGCAGACAGATGTTGCAAACCTGATCTGTCCTCCCTTATATGTTAAGGACTTGGTTTTCCTTTCTGCTTCAGGATCCTCTCCTTGGCTGTGTATTTTGTGAATTTGACTGATATGTATCTTGTGATGGCTGGTTTTTGTTGAATTTAATGATACTTCTCTGTGCTTCTTGGATATAGATGTCTGTTTACTTCCCCGAATTAGGGAAGTTTTTGGCTATCATTTGCTCACACAAACCTTCTGTTTCTTTTTCTTTCTCTTCTTCCTCTGGGATTCCTATGATACAAATGTAATTATGCTTCAAGGAGTCGCTGCATTTGTTCTACTTTGCCCATTCTCATTGTCATTGCATATTTTGTTTTATATCTTGTTTGTAGCATTTAAAAAATTTTGGGCCTGACTAGTTTTAGTTTTCTTTCTTTCTTTTTTTTTTTTTTAAATATGCAGTAGTTGATTCTTTAGTGTCTTCTATGCTTTTCTCAATCTCAAATACTGTCCTTATGGTAACCGTCTTATATTCTGGTTCAGATATCTCACTTGTATCTGGACTGATAAAGTACTGGCTGTGACCTCTTCTTGTTCCTTCTCTCTTTGAGGTGAGTTCCTCTGTCTTGTCATTTTATCTGGGTCACTGTTTCTATGTTAGTAAAGAGTTGTGTATTCTTGCTACTGAGAGTCATGTCTATGTTATAAAGAAGTCTAGAGAAAAGGAAGCTAGATCCTAATTGTATTTTAGTCTGCTCGTTAAAAGAAGTGAGATTCATCATCATCATCATCATCATCATATAAAGAATTTAAAAGGTAAAAGTAAAAGTAAAAGTAAAAAAAGAAGCAGCTAGATCCTATGTGTGTTTTGGAATGCTTGTTTACAGAAGTTAGATTCATAAAATAAAAAATAAAAAAAAATTAAAATATAAAAAATCTTAAAAAGTAAGCCAGATCGTATTTCTCCTAGAGATGAAGTTTGCAGCAATCTATAATCAGTTGACTTGTTGCATGATAAGGGTTTGTGTTGGTCTTCTGGCGGCGGGTCTGTTCCCTGATCTCAGGTGGCCCTGCCCCAGTGAAGATGTGCCTGCAGGGCTCAGAGGGCGGGGGTTGGTGTGGGCAGCTCCGCGGTCCACTGGGTGGCGCTGTTCTGCTCACTGAGTTCCATCAGAGCTGAGCGGTGTGGGTGGGTAATGGTGTTTCCTACTCTCCTGTCCCTAAAGCAGGAATTTCATGCCCTCCACTCTTTAGGAAGTCCAGACAGAAGAGCAAATAATTACGCCCCTTGGGTCCTCAGCTTTTGCCAGATCCCTGCCGTCACCCTGTAGGCGTCAGAACGGTCTGCCCGCCAGGATGCACGGTACTTACTCCCCAGTACTCCTACCTTCCGCCTCAGGCACGTGGCTGAGTTTCAAAACTCCAAATTTTAGGGACCCGCTGCCAGCAGACCCATGCTTATCTTCTGGGAGAGGTTCTGGCCACGCTTTTGGCACGACATTCTGTCGTGGAAACTGGTTGTGCGACTGTGCACTGGTTCAGAGTTTATGGTCAAGTGCAGCCAAAACCGTGCACCAAGGTTTGCTGCCCTCCTGTGGCGTCTCCGTTCTGTGCAGGTGAGAAGGGCAGCACTTTGAGGCTGAAGGGCCTTTTGTCCCCCGACAGACAGCCGGCGCTGCCTCTCACAGGTGCGCTGCCAGCAGAGGAGCCTCCGGGCACACTCCCCACTCCACGCCTCGACCGCCTTCCCCCTGGAGCACCGTCAAGCTCTCCATGCAGGACCCTGGCAACGGCTTGGGCCTCCGAAGGTTCAGGATTTGCACAACCCCTCTCATAAAAACTTGTGGTGGACAGCCCCTCTTCTTTTCCTAGCCAATGATTTTGGGAAGGAGTTATTACTGTGGACCCCCCTGAGTGTGCCTTCACTTCTTATCTCCGTCTATTTCTGTCTTCCTCTCTCTCTTCTCTCTGTGATCAAGGCTCCCCGCCCTCTGCAGCTCTTCTCTCACCCACGTCACATCTCCGCAGCCCCTGCCTCCCACAGTGTGCCCACTTTTCTATCTCTCGTTGGTCAGTTTTGTTCCCTCAACACCCAGATCCATTTGTTGTGTGTTTAGAATGACTTGATGTTCATCTAGCTGTGGTCAAGTGAAAAGGAAGCCCAGGGTCCCCCTACTCCTCTGCCATCTTCACTTGTCTCTGATAGAAATTTAAAAAAAAATTCAATGTTTTTATTTATTTTTGAGAGAGAGAGAGAGCGAGCAGGGGAGGGTCAGAGAGAGAGGGAGACAGAATCTGAAGACAGGCTCTAGGCTCTGAGCTAGCTGTCAGCACAGAGCCTGATGTGGGGCTTGAATCCACGAACCATGAGATCATGACCTGAGCTGAAGTCGGACACTTAACTGATTGAGCCACCCAAGTGCCCCTTTTATAGAAATTTTTAAGTAATGGTCACAAAAATACTCACTGACTTGAGAAAGAACTGGAAACCCTCAGTGAGATTCTCAACAAAAAGGTAGAAAACATAAAAAAAATCAAATAGTGATGAAGAACTCAATAACTGAAATTAAAAGTACATGAAATGAAACGAAAAATAGACTAGAGGAAGCAGAAAGATGGATCAGTGACCTGGAAGACGGGATATGGAAGATGAGCAAACCACATAGGAGGGGAAAAATAATACAAAATGTAAATAGACTTAGGAAACTCAGCAATACCATCAGACAAAATGACATTTGCATTATAGGTCACAGAGTAAAGGGGAAGAAAATTTATCTGAAGAAATAATAGCTGAAAACTTCTCAAATCTCATGAAGGAAATAGAAATCAAGAATCAGGCAGCACAGAGAGCCACCAGCAAAATATACCCAAAGAAGTCCACAGCACAATACCTATTAATTGAAATGGCAATTAATTGAAGTGACAAAGGTGAATTTTAAAGGCAAGAGAAAAGAAGATAGTTACATCCATGGGAACCCCATAAGGCTATTACAGCTATCAGCTGATTTTTCAGTAGAAATTGTGCAGGCCAGAAGGAGTGGCATATATTCAAGTATTGAAAGGAAAAAAATCAGCAGCCAAGATTTCTCTATCCAACAAGGCTGTCATTCAGAAGAGAAAGAGAGATAGAGTTTTCCAGACAAACAAAAGTTAAAGGAATTCATGATCACTAAACCAACACTACAAGAAATGTTAAAAGGGACTGTGAGTGGAAGGGAAAGACCAAAAAGAAAGGAAGCACAAAAGTGATAAAAAATAAGGATATCATAAAAATCAGTCAGCAGACGCATAAAATAAAAGGATGTAAAGTATGTTGCCATATACCTAATTTGTGGATGCAGGGGAGAATAAAGATGAACTCAAAGTTAAGGGACCAGTAAGTTAATGTTGACTGCTGTATATGGAGCCTAGGGATCCCGTTTTGTTCCTCTATCTCCTGTGCTTTCCTTTGCCCTATACCTTTTCTTGCTCTTTCCTCTTCTTGGAATTTTCTTCTATTTCTTTTTTGTCAAGTGTCTGTCTACAGATGGATGAATAAAGAAAAAGAGGTATGTACATGCAAGGAGTGATATTCAGCCACAAAAAAGGAAATATTTTCCTCGTGGTAACATGGATGGAACTCGAGGACAGTATGCTAAGTGAAATAGTCTAGTCCCGGACAGAAAAATAGTGTATGATTTCATTTACATGGGTTATCTAAAATAGCGAAGCTCATAGGAGCAGAGAGTAGTACTTGCCAGAGGTTTGATGCTGAGTAACTGGGAAGTTGTTATTCAAAGTGTGAAGAGTTTCAATTATGTTAGTTGGGTATGTGCTAGAGATGTCCTGGACAACATAGTTCCTATAGTTAGTACTACTACATTGTTCAAGAGTTAAGAGAGTGGATCTGCCATTAAATGTTTTTGCCATAACACAAAATGAAACAAATCAAAGGGACACAAGGAAACTCGTCAAGATTTTGGAGTTGTCTTTGCTTGGCTGTGGTGACAATATCATAAATGTTTGGTATGTCTGAACTGATCAGATTGTACATATTAAATTTGTACGGTTCTTTGTTTTTTTCTCCTAGAATTGTTTTATTTTTAAAATTATTATAAACCAAACTTCATATGCATATATACACTCCTAATGAACATTAGATTATTACTCTTCACATCCGTTTTTAATCTTAATATGTATAATACTTTTTAAAATTAACTAATTAATTAATTTTTAATTTGCATTTAAGTTAGTTCGCCTATATTACAATAATGATTTCAGGAGTAGATTCCTTAATTCCCCTTACTCATTTAGCCTATCTTCTCTCCCACAACCCCTCCAGCAACCCTCTGTTTGTCCTCTATATTTAAGAGTCTCTTATGTTTTTGTACAATTCTTTATGTATCAGTTTTATCTCAGTGAAGCTGTTAAAATTGTAATAGTTGTACAAAACATAAAGAGAAAAGAATCCAAGTATATGAAGAAACCCAACTAACCATAGAGAAAAAAGCAAGATGAAAAAAGACAGAGAATGACAAAACAACCATAAAACAAGTAACAACATGGCAATAAGTCATACGTTTCAATAAGTACATTGAATGTAAATGGAATAAATGTTCTAATAAAAAGAATACTGTGATAGGATGAATAATGTCTACAAGAGTTCATTTCAGATCTAAGGACGCACAAAGATTCAAAGTGAAGGGTTGGAGAAACCTGTATCAACCAAATGAATGTGAAATGAAAGACAAGGTGGTAATACTTGTATCAGACAAAATAGACTTTTAAAGAAAGGCTGTCGCTCTGGAAAACAGTGTGGAGGCTCTTCAAAAAACTATCAGTAGAACTCCCCTATGACCCAGCAATAGCACTGCTGGAGATTTACCCAAAGGATACAGAAGTGCTGATGCATAGGAGCACATGTACCCCAATGTTCATAGCAGCACTTTATACAATAGCCAAATCATGGAAAGAGCCGAAATGTCCATTAACTGATGAATGGATCAAGAAGATGTGGTTTATATATACAGTGGAGTACTACATGGCAATGAGAAAGAATGACATATGGCCATTGGTGGCAACATGGATGGAACTTGAGGGTGTCGTGCTAAGTGAAATAAGTCAAGCAGAGAAGGATAGATACCATATGTTTGCATTCATACGTCTAACAGGAGAGACCTGGTGGGGGACCATGGGGAGAAGAAGGGGGAAAGAGAGCAGGGGAGAGAGAGGGACACAGATCATGAAAGACTATTGAATACTGAGAACGAACCATGGACTGAAGTGGGAGGGGGAGGGAGAGAAGGGGTGATGGGCATGGCGGGGGGCACTTGTGGGGAGAAGCACTGGGTGTTACACGGAAACCAGTTTGACAACAAACTATTAAAAAAGTAAATAAAGAAAGAAAAGCTGTACCTAGGGACACAGGAAGACATTATAAAACAATAAAAGAAACCATCAAGAAGATATAACCATTGCAAATACTTCTGCACCCTACACAGAAGCACTCAAATATTTAAATCAACTAATAACTAACATAAAGGAAGTAATCGACAGTAAAACTGTAATAATACAGGACATTAACACCCCACTTACATTGATGAACTGACCATCCAAACAAAAAATCAACAATGAAACACTGGTTTTGGGTGACATTGGACCCCATATATCTGAGTGATCTATTCAGTACATCCCATCTTAAAACAGCAGAATACACAGTCTATTCAAGTGTATAGGCAACATTATACAGAATAGATCATGAATTAGGCCACAAAACAAGTCTCAAGAAGTTCAAAATTTCAGTTTTGCCAAGCATCTTTTCTGACCAGAACACTGTGGAACTACAAATTAACCGCAGTAAAAAAATTCTTGGAAGAGCATAAAATACATGGCAAGTAAATCACATGCTACTGAACAATGATTGGGTCAACCAAGAAATCAAAGAGGAAATAAAAAAATACATGGAGAGAAATGAAAACAAAAACACAATGGCCCCAAATCTTTGGGATTCAGCCACAGCTGTTCTAAATGGGAAGATTCTAGCAATATAGGCACCCCTCAAGAATCAAGAAAAGTCTCAAATAAGCAACCTAACTTTACATTTAAAGGAGGCAGAGAAGAAGAACAAATGAAACCCCAAAGCAGTAGAAGAAACGAAAGAATAAAGATTAAAGCAGAAATAAATGATACAGGGAATTAAAAAAGAAAAGCACAATAGAACAGATGGTTATATATGGAGTGACATCACTGCTATTATCATGTTTAATAGTGAAAAACTGCAAGCATTTCCCCAAAGGACAGGAAGAAGCCAAGGATTTCCTCTCTTGCCACTTTTGTTCAATATGATACTGGAAGTCCCAGTCACAGCAGATGAGAGGAACGAATAAAAGTTATCAAAATGTCAAGGAAGAAATGAACTGTTCATGGCTGGCAGAGGACCTAGTATTATATAGTGTCAATCCCCAAAGACCCCCTCCCCACCCCCACAAATGTACTAGAACCAATACATGAATTCAGTAAGGTCAGAGGATACAGAGTCAATACATAGAAATGCAAATCATTTCTATACAATAATAATGGATCAACAGAAAAAGAAATTAAGAAAACCATCACATTAACAATAGCACCAAAAATAAGAAAATACTTAGGAATACACTATAACAAAGGGGTGAGAGACATGGACTCTAAGAACTATAAAACACTGATGAACAAAATTGAAGGTGACACAAGGAAATGGAAAGATAGATCAGAAGAACACATAGTGTTAACATGTCCACACTACACAAAGCAATCTAGATTTAATGCAGTGTGCATCAAAATACCAACAGTATTTTTTACAGAACTAGAGAAAACAATCTTGAAGTTTGTATGGAACCACAAAGGACTCTGAATGGGTAAGTCAATCTTGGAAGACAACAACAAAGCTGGAGGTATCAACATTCCAGATTCCAAGTTACACTACAAAGCTGTAGTAATAACAACATTATGGAACCATCACAAAAGTAGACACAGATCAATGTAAGACAGCAAATAGCTGAGGAATAAACCCAGGATTTTATGGGGTATGTCAATTAATTTTTGACAAAGGAGGTGAGATTATACAATGGCAAAAGAAGGTATTTTAAAATGCAGTGGTGGTGAAAGTGGATAGCAACGTGCAACAGAAAGAAACTGGACACTTTGTTATGCTATATGCTATAAAAGACTCACTGTGGATTAAAGACCAAAACGTGCAGGGTGCCTGGGTGGCTCAGTTGGTTAAGCTTCTGACTTCGGCTCAGGTCATCATCTCACAGTTAGTAGGTTCCAGCCCCACGTTGGGCTCTGTGCTGACAGTTCAGAGCCTGGAGCCTCCTTCGGATTCTGTGTCTCCCTCTTTCTCTCACCCTCTTCTGCTCATGCTCTGTCTCTGTCTCTCAGAAATGAATAAATGTGAAAAAATAAGAAAATAACCCAAACACAAAATGTGGAACCTGAAATCCTAAACGTGCCAGAAGAGAGCACAGGCAGACATGTCTCTGCATCAGCTGTGGCAATCCTTTCCTAGAAATGGCTCCTGAGGCAAGGGTAAGAAAGCAAAAATAAAATATTGGGTCCACATTGAAATAAAAAGCTTCTGCACCAGAAACAATCAACAACATTAAAACAAAATGTAGTGAATGTGAATAAATGTTCACTAATGACATATCCAATAAATGTTTAGTGTCCAAAATATACCAGGAACTTGTACATCTCAACACCAATACAACCAAGAATCCAGTTAAAAACCAGGTAGAAGGCGTGAGTAGACGTTTCTCCAGAGAAGACATCCAGGTAGACAACAGACACATGAAAAGATGCTCAGCATCACTGATCATCAGGGAAATACATGCAAATCAAAACCACACTGAGCTGTCGCCTCCCTCCTGCCAGCTTGGCTAAATTCAGACAGACACGAAAGAAACAAGTGTTGGGGAAGATGTGGAGAAGGACCCTCGTGCCCTGTTGTTGGGAATGCAAACCAGTGCAGCCCCTGGGGAAGGAGCACACAGTGTCCCCAAAAGTTACAAACAGATTTCCCATGTGTTCCAGTAATCACATTGCTGTGTGTGTACCCAAGGACGAGGAAAACAGCAATTTGAATAGATACAAGCGCCCTTATTTTTATTGCCCCATTATTTACAATAGTCAACTCACAGGAGCCGCCCAAGCGTCCCTGGATAGATGAATACAGAAAATAGATTTGGTATGTACATATAATGGACAGTTACTAAGCCGTGTAAAAGACTGAAATATGGCTGTAGTCTATGACATAGATGGAGCTGGAGAGGTTTAAGCTACGTGAAATAAGTAAGTCTTTCAGAGAAAGAAAAATACGTATTGTTTCAATCATGTGTGGGATTTAAGAAACAAAACCCATGAAAAGGAAAAAGAGAGATAAAGAATAAGACTGAAGCCAAGCAATATAGAGCACCCTGCTGGTCACTAGAGGGGAGGTAGGTGGGGATGGGGGCAAATCGCGAAGGGGATTAGGATCACACTTATACTGATGAACACGGAGTAATGTATAGAATTCCTTAATCACTATACTGTACACCTGTAACTATTATAACACTGTATGTTAACAGGAATTTAAAAAAAAGCAACAACCAAAGAGAGAAAAACTAGTTCCCCACAGTTCCGGGTTTGTGTGTGTTATTTCTTCCCAAAACACTTGAAGCTTCTGGAATGAAGTGATTGCTTTGTGAACACTGTATTTTTGTGCATGTAGCCAGGTGACTGGACCAGGCTGGTGTTAAGTGACTGTTTGGTGAGTGAATATATATTAGTTTAAGTCAGAATGAGAGGAAATTCTTCAGATGTTTCAGTGTCCTGTGGTCTCTCTGATGGCAAGTGATTTTCCCCTAAAAAGTACGGTGACCTGGAGGTTGCTGACACTGTTACACAGGCAATCATTGGGAATCTGGAAAAGCAAATAGAACAAGAGTTAAAAGCAAACCCATCGGCTCAAGATGGCGGCTCAGGCCGGGCCAAGTCCCCCAACCTGTGTGATGCCCACGCTAACCACAGTTACAACCTCCCCAGGAAATGTAAGTCTTCCCTGTCGGTGAGGGATTCTCTGTTCATCACAAGTGAGGTCCTCTGTCACATGGACCCTCTCTGTCCCCCAAGGAGGGGAGGTCATCTGTATGATTAGACCCCTGCCCTCCCAATTAGGGGAAAGCGACCTTCCCTGAGACATTTGTTTCTTGTCTTTTTCCAACTTCCTGCTTATAAAAACCTCCTATTTGTACCACTCCTAGGGGCTCCCCTTTACCCTGCCAGATGGGATGCTGCCTGAAAATTGGGTCACTTATCTTCTAATTAACCTGGTTGATTTCGTTTTTTTAACACAAGCAGTGACAAGCAGAGATATGAATGGGCTGGGGTGGGGGTGAGTCAGGGAAGGCAGTCCATGGGGGAGTGAGCCAAGGACAGGAGGGAAAGGGGACAGCCGGGTCCAGGGCTGGAAGCTGGGGAGCAGTGAGTTTTCATGGGTTACTGTCTGGTTGAGAAGAAAAGGCATGAGACGCAGGGTCCCTTCTCCATGCCACACAAGACCTGTTCCCCAGCACCTGAGTCAGGGCCTCAGGGAGCAGGATGGAGGGTGGTGACTGGGAGCCGGAAAGGAGGGTCAGACCCGGAGGGGAAGTGAGAGTCTGAGTAGGTGTCCAGGGTTGAGGGCGGAGCCCATTTTCATTGTGGCAGAGACTCAGGGAAGGCTTGTCTTCCTGAGAAGAAGGAAGTCAGAAGAGAGGAGCCGTGTGTGGGGAGGTTTGATAGAACAGACGCCAAAGACCCACTTTCTCAGAGAAAGAAAGAACATCTGCAAATAAGATGCTGCTGTTGCAACTGATGTTGCTCACGGTTCCTGTCCCAGGTGGTGGCAGCGACGATGGTGAGGACTGTGGCCCTGCTAAGGGGGCTGTGGGTGTGGATATGTGTGCACATATGAGTGCATATATGTACACGTGTGCATGTGTGTGTCATGTGCGCCTGCATGTGTGTGGTGTGCACACATGGGTGTCATGTGCACACATGCTTGTGCGTTATGTGCTTACATCTGTGTAGCACACGTGTGTACCTGCATATGTGGGCGTGTTAATGTGTGATCATGTGTGTGCTTGTGTTTATGCATGTGTGCGTAAGTATTATGGGTGTGTGCATATAATGCCCATGAGTGCATCTCTGTGTGTGTCTCCACATGTGCATGGGGGTATCATTTATGTACATGTGCTTGAGTGCCTACATGAATGTAAGGGTGTATAAGTGTGCGTGTATAGGTGCCTGTGTGTGTGTCTCTGTGTGTATCTGCATGTGTGTCTGTGTATGTGTCAGTGTGTAAAAGTGCTTGTGTGTTTGTGTGTTTTAATATGTGTATGTGTGTATTTGTGTGTGAATGTGTGTATGTGTATCTTTGTATGTTAGTTTGTGTCAGATTTGTGAATGTAAGTTTGCATGGATACGTCATTGTGCTTGTGCACATTCCCTGTGTGGGCACTCGTGTCCTGGTCTCCCCAGCACACACATGGGGAGTGAGGGGTGTTACCCTGCTTCTTTCCTGAGCATCCCTGACCCCAGGGCCCTGTGCTCTTCTAAACATGGGTACAAAGTTTGGGGCTCTGGGGCAGCACATGTCTCCTTCGAGAACTATGGCTCCCTGTCCTCCTATTTCAGTGCCCCCCACCTCGCAACTTTCTTCTGCCTTTTCTCTCCTTCCTAATGTCCTCCTCTTCCTCAGTCTATCTGTTCTTCTGCCACAGACTTCCCGGAGCTAAGGTCCTTTCGGATCATCTTGACAATGTCTATTTACAACCGTTCCTGGACTCAGAATCAGGGCTCAGCTTGGCTGGACGAGCTGCAGACTCATAAATGGGACAGCAAGAAAGGCGTCTTCGTGAACACGCAGCCTTGGTCCAAGGGCAACTTCAGCAAGAAGGAGCTGATGGAACAGGAAAGGGGAATACAGGCAGCATCTATTAGAATTCCTATGATATTTCAGGACCACATGAGTCAATGGCAGCTTGAATGTGAGTTCAGGTCCCTCAGGGGCAGGTGTGTGTGCCTCCTGGAGTTCCTTCTTCTTCCAGGAAAGAGTCTCCATTGGCTTCTGAAACTGAATGACACACATTGGGCGGGGGGCAGAAGGCAGTCCCCAGTTCGTTCGTTCGTTCGTTCGTTCTTTCTTTCTTTCCCTTTCTTCCTTCCTTCCTTCCTTCCTTCCTTCCTTTCTTTCTTTCTTTCTTTCTTTCTTTCTTTCTTTCTTTCTTTCTTTCTTTCTTTCTTTCTTTCTTTTTCTTTCTTTCTTTCTCTTTCTTTCTTTTAAATAGTTTATTGTCAAATTAATTTACATATAACACCCAGTGCTTCTCCCCACAAGTGCCCCCCACCATGACCATCACCCCCTCCTTTCCTCCCCCTCCCCCTTCAGTCCATGGTTCATTTTCAGTATTCAGTAGTCTCCCTTGATCTGTGTCCCTCACTCTCCCCCACTCTCTTTCTGCCTTCCTCTCCCCATGGTCCCCTGTTAGGTC
>NC_043702.1:172597817-172604753 GCF_006229205.1 Suricata suricatta | reverse complement strand
TTTTTGGTGTATAAGAATGCAACCGATTTCTGTATGTTGACTTTGTACCCTGCAACTTTACTGAATTCATTGATCAGTTCTAGAAGGCTTCTGGTGGAGTCTGCTGGGTTTTCCACGTAGAGTATCATGTCATCTGCAAAAAGGGAAAGTTTGACTTCTTCTTTGCCAATTCTGATGCCATTTATTTCCTTTTGTTGACTGATTGCTGATGCTAGGACTTCCAACACCATGTTCAACAACAGTGGTGAGAGTGGACATCCCTGTCGTGTCCCTGATTTCAGGGGAAAAGCTCTCAGTTTTCCCCCATTGAGGATAACATTGGCTTTGTGCTTTTCATAAATGCTTTTATGATGCTTAAGTAAGTTCCTTCTATCCCAACTTTTTTATTAAGAAGAGATGTTGTATTTTGTCAAATGCTTTTTCAGCATCTATCAACAGGATCATATGATTTTTTTCTTTTGTTTTGTTGATCTGGTGTATCACATTTATGGATTTGCGAATGTTGAACCAGCCTTTTAACCCAGGAATACATCCCACTTGATCATAATGTATAATACTTTTTATATGCTGTTGAATTCGATTTGCTAGTATCTTGTTGAGTATTTTTGCATCTGTATTCATTAAGGATATTGGCCTGTAGTTCTCTTTTTTCATTGGGTCTCTGCCTGGCTTAGGAATTAGAGTAATATGTGCTTCGTAGAAGGAGTCCAGTAGTCTTCCTTCCATTTCTATTTTTTGGAATACCTTGAGAAGGATCGGCGTTAACTCTGCTCTAAGCATCTGGTAGAATTCCCCTGGGAATCCATCTGGCCCTGGGCTTTTATTAGTTGGGAGATTTTTGATAACTGATTCGATTTCTTCACTGCTTATGGGTCTGTTCAGAATTTCTATTTGGCAGTCTCCAGTTCTTAAAAGCTTCATGTCTTCTGTTCCTTCCCCTCTTCTCCTTGACCTCAGGCTGTGTTCTCATGTCTCCCACTAGACCACCCCATTCCCTGGACTCCACTCAGACAGCCTCCTCTCCCTCACTCTGGGACTGATCTTGAATTGTGCTTTATTCCCCATTTAGTCCCCTCAGTGACCTCTATCGATGTGTTCCATGTATTCAAGACTCTCCCCTCCCCCTGGATGGTTTTATCCCAGCTCTCCTGCTGAGCCCTTCCATGTCCTCTGCCCACACCCTTCCTGTCTCCCCAAAACGTTGTTCCTTCCTCAGTGATTCACCTCTTCCTCTGTCTGCAGCAGCCACCGCTTCCACTCTGTCTGAGCCTCTGCTCAAGCCAAACTGGCTTTATTCCCTCCAGTACTCTCAACTTCACTCTCTGCTTTGTCTGCCCTTGGCTCTTACCACCCCACTAATCTCTTTCCCCCCTTTTCCTGTAACTCACAATCTCTCTTCCAAGATCCCATTCAGGTACAGATGGCCAAAGGCTGTGAGCTGCGCTCTGGAGAGAAACCAGTAGGATTTAAGTGGATTGCCTATCAAGGATCAGATCTCATGAGTTTCCAGAACATGTCATGGATACCACCTCCACAGGGAGGAAGGAGGGCTCAGGAGGTCTGCAAACTGTTCAACCAGTTCCATGAGGTCAATTTAAGAATACAAACACATATTAATGACCTCTGTCCCCGTTTCCTCTTGGAGCTTCTTGATGCAGGGAAGGCATATCTGCAGCGACAAGGTCAGTTCTGCTCCCTCCCTCCACGCTGTCTCTCTTTGCACTCATAAATTTGCAACATTTCCTCAAATTCAGGGTGAAAGGGGGCCAAGAAGGAGAGGGATGATGGTGATAGGTTTCTAGAGGTGGAGAGATGTGTGTATCTAAAGTGCTCAGTCTGAAAGATCTGTTCTGTCTCTTCAGTGAGGCCAGAGGCGTGGCTGTCCCGTGGCCCCAGTCCTGGTCCTGGCCGTCTGCTGCTGGTGTGCCACGTGTCTGGTTTCCACCCAAAGCCAGTGTGGGTGATGTGGATGCGGGGTGAGCAGGAGCAGCCAGGCACCCAGAGAGGTGACATCCTGCCCCATGCAGACGGGACATGGTATCATCAGGTCTCCTTGGATGTGGAAGCCAGGGAGGCAGCTGGCCTGTCTTGCCGAGTGAGACACAGCAGTCTAGGAGGCCAGGACATGGTCCTCTACTGGGGTGAGGAAGGGTTGGAGGTAGGGGACTGGCTGGGAAAGAGAGTGGATGGCCCTTCAGCAGAGCAGGAAAGCCAGATGAAAAATTTGGGATTCTAGGGACTCCAGATCATAAAGCACATAAAAATTAATAACCCAAGAAATGGAGAGCTTAGAGTGAGGGTCCTGCAGAGGTGGGAGGAAGTGGAGGGTCGTGTGAAGGATCCTTCTCTGAATAGGGATTGGAGAGGAGAAAGGAAGGGTGGTGATGAGGCAGAGGGTGACAGAATCGGGAAGGACCAGGAAGGTGCAGGTCAACCAGAGATGGATCGAAAGCGACACCGTCTGTGCACCAATCTTGCAGAGCAGCACCGCCCCGTGGTCTGGGTCTTCCTGGCATTGATGGTGCCCCTGGTGCTTCTGGCGGGTCTTGCGTTCTGGCTCTGGAAGCGCTGGTAAGTCTGGGGTCACCTTTTTGCTCTTTCCCAAGGGTGTCCCCACCTTCCTGCCTGTCTTACCTCTCCTCCCACTGCTCCTACACCTGCAGTCCTCACCTCCACCTGTTGCAGAGATTTCCAATCTGTTTCCCCCAGGAAATCACCCTGGAGACCTCAGTGCATTGGCCTCCCTTTGGAGAGAGATCCCAGCAGCCCAGGATCAGGACACTCCTAAGCCCATCTCAATGGTGATGGACTTGCACTTCCCCGTGTGCATTCTCTGTGTTCCCCTTTTGCTCAGTGACCTGTTGTCGATCTAAGCTGAGTGTCATTTGGGAGGAATTCTTGTTCCAATCTGATTCTGAGACTGAAATCTCAAAATTATCTTAGAGTAAAATGAAGTCTGAGACTCTCCAAAGGTCACAGGCATCTTGTGTCACTTCCTCCCACAAGCCCTTCCTGACCCACATAGTGGAAGCAGTCTTTGTTTGGTCAGAATCCCCACCACTTTAACCTGCACGGTGGATAATCTACACCTCACTTCCCATCCTTTTTTGCCCCGCATTTAGGTCACTTTTCCCTTCAAACTCCTAGGTCTCTTGAGTGCAAAGTCCATGTCTTTTTAATACTTGAATCCTTGGCAAGGAGTCACACCTGCATGGAATAGGTCCTCAATAAAATTCATAGGTTTTTTTCTTCTTTTGCTTCCTGTCATGTTTGTTGTAGTTGAGATGTGATGTTCTTCTTGATGAAAGTCTTCTTACACTGCCTGGAGATCTGACACTGTTATGGCTCCTTGGTACCATTTCTGAGTCCCTGGGGAGAACATAGTTTAGCTTGTGATAATTCCTGTTATTTAAATACAGACACCTAGTGGAGAGGACCTGTTCTTTCATGCGTTACAAATATAAGGAGGAAGGCAGGATGTGGGCCCTGGCTGTTTGAGGTACTCAGCATTTCCCAAACATCTCCTGTTATATAGACAGCAATCACAGCTGGAAAGAAGGAATGAGTCCATCTTTTTTTTTTTAATGTTTTTACTTATTTTTGAGAGAGAGAGAGACAGTGTGAACAGTGGAGGGTCAGAGAGAGAGGGAGATATAGAATCCGAAGCAGACTCTGGACTCTGAGCTAGCTGTCAGCACAGAGCCCGATGCAAGGCTTGAACCCACAAACCATGAAATCATGGCCTGAGCTGAAGTCAGATGCTTAACCGACTGAGCCACCCAGGTGCCCTTGTTTGAGGCTCTCAGGACAGCAGCAGAGATGTCACCTTGGGACTTGTTGGAAATATAGAGTCTTGGCCTCAGCTGAGCCTCACTGAATCACAAAGTGCATTTCACTTTATTTATTTTTATTTAAAAAATTATTCATTTTTGGGAGACAGAAAGAGACAGAGCCGAAGTAAGGGAGAGGCAGAGAGAGAGGGAGACACAGAATCAGAAGCAGGCTCTAGGCTCTGAGCTGTCAGCACACAGCCCAAGACAGGGCTCGAACTTACAGAGTGCAAGATCATGACCTGAGCTAAAATCAGATGCCTAACAAACTGAGCCACCCAGGTGCCCTTCACCGTGTGCATTTTATCAAAATCATAAAGGGAGTCACAGGTGCATAAAATGTGATGCCTAAGAAGCAGTAGCGCAAGTGTGTCCCTGGCTGGAAAAGAGGTGGTCTTGAAGGGGAACTAGACGGTTGTGCTCAGGAATGAACGGGGATCCGTTAAGGAGAGTGTATCCGGGGCATCCTCACACTCACAGCTGCTGGGATCCAGTCACTGAGGACAGGTTCAGCCACTGAGCACTGCTGTTCTTGGGGGAAATACAGGTTTCAGCTCCTGAGAGTCTCTGCTCACAAGGAATACCAACTGATGAGTATGCAACCGTGTTTCATGTGTGTGTGTGTGTTTTTAAAGACAGATTACTATATGTGTGTGTGTGTGTGTGTGTGTACTGGGCCCTCTCATTCAGCCCCTAAACAAATTAGAATTTGTGACTTTCACCCATGTGGAATATATACATATACACACACATATATCTAAATAATTGATTGTGTACTGTATTTCCCTACAGTCAGACACCAGCTTAGAAGCATGTAACATTTCCAGGTTTGGTTACTGTGATCGCCAGTGTCTTTGGCTTTCAGCTCCACCATTGTGCTGCCCATGATTACTTAGAAACAAACAAGAAGATATGGTCATCATTTCATGAACCCACAGATTAAGCTCTTTTCCCCCGTTCTTTTGTGGCATCATCAAAGCATCCTAGATGTTATGTTAGCACTTTCTGAGGTGGCTCCTCACAGACATCACGAATTTACTTTTCCTTTTTTGGATTTGCTGCCTTGTTGATTCTTTACCACCGAAGTCAGAGGCCCACAGCTCTGCATCGGGAGTCTGAGCAAGAGTCACCCACAGAGTTCTGTCTGTGAAGCACATCTCACCTTCTGGTGCTTAGGAACACCAGTCCCCTTGCAGCTCTGGGCTTTAGGGCCTTTTAAATCACTGAAATCACTCAGAAAGTGCACGTAAATGCAGAAAATGTGGTACCAAATGGATTATTAAATGGACACATGTTTAGGTGCGGGAATTAACATGGGAAGGCAGAGCAGCGACTGGTTCAGCCTCACGAGGAGGACACATGTGATGGGGGACACACGGCAAGTCACTGTCACTGCTGTTATGAGTGGCAGTGAGCTGATGTGTTTGGGGTGACAGATCAGTGTCACTAGGTTCTTTAGCACAGACAGCCTCCGTGAATAATGAAGATGAACTCTTTGTGACTGATGATTCCATTAGCAGAATTAGTGCAGAGAGCTCAAAACATAAGCCCTTTCAAGCTCTGATCATTCCAGAAGGGACATTCTGAGTGGAAAGTAGTAGGGAAAGAAAGATCATCACTTTCTTTGGAAGTTGAAAATTTTGCTTTTCTATTTGATTATGGTTTTCATTGCTATTTCTGCCTAGTTTCCTAGCATAGCAACTTATTTTGGTTCAATGTGGGTGAAAACCACAAGTTCTAATTTGTCTAGGGGATGAAAGAGGGGGTCCAGGGTAGGAGAACATCCAGAACGACCAAGTGTAGGAATCCACCATCATACATATGTGGGATTTCTGGAAAGTAAAGTTGAGATAGGATATGTAGCAAAGGTGAAAACTACAGGATGTGGGCAAGCAAATGACAGGACCTCTGCCTTCTCATCTGAATTAGAGTCGCTACTGCTTCTCTACCTTCTTGTCCACCTTGTCTTCCTCAAATGGACACCGCATGGTTTTATGTGGGCTGACTTCACCCTCTTGCATACACTGGGCCCGGATCAGCTTGAGTCCATCAGGAGAAAGCATTCTTGACCATGTGACAGGATGAAGGATGCACACGTGACAGTCAGTACAGGTGAGTCAGAGAGACGCCACTTGTCCTCATTCAGAGTGATGGTTCAGAACCAAAATGTGCAGAGTGCCTGGGTGGCTCGGTTGGTTAAGCTTCTGACTTCGGCTCAGGTCATCATCTCACAGTTAGTAGGTTCCAGCCGCACGTTGGGCTCTGTGCTGACAGTTCAGAGCCTGGAGCCTCCTTCGGATTCTGTGTCTCCCTCTTTCTCTCACCCTCCTCTGCTCTGTCTCTGTCTCTCAGAAATGAATAAATGTGAAATAATAAAAAAAGAACCCGAACACAGAATGTGGAACGTGAGATCTTAAACATGTCAGAAGAGAGCTCATGCAGACATGTCTCTGCATCAGCTGTGGCAATCCTTTTCTAGAAATGGCTCCTGTGGCAAGGGTAACAAAAGCAAAAATAAAATATTGGGTCTACATCGAAATAAAAAGCTTTTGCACAGAAAACAATCAACAACATTAAAACAAAATGTAGTGAATGTGAATAGATATTCACTAATGACATATCCAATAAAGGTTTAGTATCCAAAATATACAAGTAACTGTACAACTCACCACCAATACAAGCAAGAATCCAGGTAAAAACTGGGCAGAAGGCATGAGTAGACATTTCTCCAGAGAAGACATCCAGGTAGACAACAAACACATGAAAAGATGCTCAGCATCACTAATCATCAGGGAAATACATACAAATCAAACCACACTGAGCTATCACTTCCCTCCTGCCAGCTTGGCTAAATTCAGACAGACACGGAAGAAACAAGTGTTGGGGAAGATGTGGAGAAGGACCCTTGTGCCCTGTTGTTGGGAATGCAAACCAGTGCAGCCCCTGGGGAAGGAGCACACAGTGTCCCCAAAAGTTAAAAAAAGATTTCCCATGTGACCAAGTAATCACACTACTGTGTGTGTACCCAAGGATGAGGAAAACAGCAATTTGAATAGATACATGCACCCCTATGTTTATTGCCCCATTATTTACAATAGTCAACTTA
>NC_043702.1:172595739-172597717 GCF_006229205.1 Suricata suricatta | reverse complement strand
AATGCAAACCAGTGCAGCCCCTGGGGAAGGAGCACACAGTGTCCCCAAAAGTTAAAAAAAGATTTCCCATGTGACCAAGTAATCACACTACTGTGTGTGTACCCAAGGATGAGGAAAACAGCAATTTGAATAGATACATGCACCCCTATGTTTATTGCCCCATTATTTACAATAGTCAACTTATAGGAACCCCCCAAGCATCCATGGATAGATGAATACAGAAAATAGATTTGGTATGTACATATAATGGACAGTTACTAAGCCGTGTAAAAGACTGAAATATGGCTGTAGTCTATGACATAGATGGAGCTGGAGAGGTTTAAGCTACGTGAAATAAGTAAGTCTTTCAGAGAAAGACAAATACGTATTGTTTCACTCTTGTGTGGCATTTAAGAAACAAAACCCATGAAAAGGAAAAAGAGAGATAAAGAATAAGACTGAAGCCAAACAATATAGAGCACCCTGCTGGTCACTAGAGGGGAGGTAGGTGGGGATGGGGGCAAATCGTGAAGGGGATTAGGATCACACTTATACTGATGAACACGGAGTAATGTATAGAATTCCTTAATCACTATACTGTACACCTGTAACTATTATAACACTGTATGTTAACAGGAATTAAAAAAAACCCAACAACCAAGGAAAGAAAAACTAGTTCCCCACAGTTCCGGGTTTGTGTGTTATTTCTTCCCAAAACACTTGAAGCTTCTGGAATGAAGTGATTGCTTTGTGAACACTGTATTTTTGTGCATGTAGCCAGGTGATTGGATCAGGCTGGTGTTAAGTGACTGTTTGGTGAGTGAATATATATTCAAGTCGGAATGAGAGGAAATTCTTCAGATGTTTCAGTGTCCTGTGGTCTCTCTGATGGCAAGTGATTTTCCCCTAAAAAGTACGGTGACCTGGAGGTTGCTGACACTGTTACACAGGCAATCATTGGGAATCTGGAAAAGCAAATAGAACAAGTGTTAAAAGCAAACCCATCGGCTCAAAATGGTGTCTCAGGCCTGGCCAAGTCTCCCAACCTGTGTGATGCCCACGCTAACCACAGTTACAACCTCCCCAGGAAATGTAAGTTTTCCCTGTCGGTGAGGGATTCTCTGTTCATCACAAGTGAGGTCCTCTGTCACATGGACCCTCTGCATCTCCCAAGGAGGGGAGGTCATCTGTATGATTAGACCCCTGCCCTCCCAATTAGGGGAAAGCGACCTTCCCTGAGACATTTGTTTCTTGTCTTTTTCCAACTTCCTGCTTATAAAAACTTCCTATTTGTACCACTCCTAGGGGCTCTCCTTTACCCTGCCAGACGGGATGCTGCCTGAAACTTGGGTCACATAATGCAATTAGATCTTCTAAGTAACCTGATTGATTTTGTTTTCTTAACACAAGCAGTGACATGTCAGAGATGTGGATGGGCTGGGGTGGGGGTGAGTCAGGGAAGGCAGTCCAAGGGGAGTGACTCAAGGGCACAGGGACAGGGTGACAGCAGACTCCATGGCTGGGGGGTGGGGAGCCGTGTGTCTTCATGGGTTACTGTCCGGATGAGAAGAAAAGGCATGAGACATAAGGTTACTTCTCCATGCCACACAAGACAAGACTTGAAAGATGGCCCAGGGAGCTGGATGGAGCCTGGTGACAGGGAGAAGCTGGAAGCCCAAAGAGGAAGGTCAGACCCAGAGGGGAAGTGAGAGTCGGAGTAGGTGTCCAGGATTAAGGGTGGAGCCCATTTGCATTGTGGCAGAGACTCAGGGAAGGCCTGTGTGTTGAGAAGGAAGTCAGAAGAGAGGAGCCGGGTGTGGGGAGGTTTGTTAGAACAGACGCCAGAGACCCACTTTCTAAGAGAAAGAAAGAACATCTGCAAATAAGATGCTGTTTTTGCACCTGGTGTTGCTCACGGTTCTTGTCCCAGGTGGTGACAGTGACGATGGTGAGGACTGTGGCCCCGTTGAGGGGGTGTAAGTGTGTGTGATGTGTGTAC
>NC_043702.1:172594298-172595639 GCF_006229205.1 Suricata suricatta | reverse complement strand
CTGGTGTTGCTCACGGTTCTTGTCCCAGGTGGTGACAGTGACGATGGTGAGGACTGTGGCCCCGTTGAGGGGGTGTAAGTGTGTGTGATGTGTGTACATGTGTGCCTGCAAATGTCTGCATGGACATGCTCATGTGTGTCTGTGCTCATTTGTGCCTGCATGTGTGTGATGTGCTTACATCTGTGTGTCATGTGTGTTTGTGTGTCTGCATGTGTGTGTAAATATTATAAGTGTGTGCTTTCATATGCCCATGTGTGCATCTCTGTGTGTGTCTGTGTGTGTGCACGTGTGCATCATTTATGTACATGTGCTTGTGTGTCTGCATGTGTGTAAGTGTGTATAAATGTGTGCATATAGATGCCTGAATTTGTTTTTCTGAGTGTATCTGCATGTGTGTCTGCATGGGTGCAAGTGTCTGTGTGACATGTGTGTACAAGCGCTTGTGTGTCTCTATGTCTGTATTTGTGTGTGAATGTGTGCATGTGTATCTGGGTATGTCAGCTTTTGCAAGATTGTGTGAATGTATGTTTTCACGGGTGTCAGTGTGTTTGTGCACTCTCACCTGTGTGCACACATGGTCTTGGTTCCCCAGCGCATATCTGCGGAGTGAGACTGTCCATCTGGTTTCTTTCTAGGCATCCCTACCCCAGGGCCCTGTGCTCTTCTGAACCATGGGTATGAGGCTCGGGGCTCTGGGGCACCACGTACCTCCTGAGAGAACTGTGGCTCCTGTCGTCCAGATTTCGGTGTCCTTCCCTGGCACCCTTTTCTCATTCTTTCCTTCTCAATGCCTTCCTCGTTCTGTTTTGACACAGACCTCCCGGGGCCGAACTCCTTCCGAATCATACTGACAACATCCTTTTACAACCGTTCCTGGACACAAAGTCTTGGCTCAGGTTGGCTGGACGAGCTGCAGACTCATGGCTGGGACAGCAAGACCGGCGCTCTCCACTACCTGCGACCTTGGTCCAGGGGCAACTTCAGCCAGAAGGAGCTGACGGAACAGGAAAGGTCATTGCATGCAGCATCCATCGTATTTCCTCTGATATTTCAGAACAACGCCAATAAATGGCAGCTGGAATGTGAGTTCAGGTCCCTCAGGCAGGCGGGATGGAGGTGGCTGGTGTGTGGGTCTCCTGGAGTCCATCCTCCTCCAGGAAAGAACCTCCATTGGCTTCTGAACCACTGGACTCCGCATCGTGAAACTGACTGAAACCCACCTGTTCAGAGGGCAGAAATCAGACCATGATTCTTAAAAGCTTCAAGTCCTCTGCTCTTTCCTCTCCTCCCACTGACCTCAGGCTGTGCTCTCATGTCTCCACTGGAGTATTTTGTGACCTC
>NC_043702.1:172591891-172594198 GCF_006229205.1 Suricata suricatta | reverse complement strand
CACACACACACACACACACGTGTGAGTGAGTGTGTGGTGAGGGGGGTGTATAAAATAAGCTGTCGTAAAACGAAAATGCACATGAAATAAGGCTGTGTATTCATCCATGGGCAACTGCTGTGAGCAGAGGCTCCAAAAACTGAACCCCACATTTCCCCCAAGAGAAGGTCTTGTTCTATATTAAGACCATCTCTTTTCCCTCCAGGGATACACTTGCACTGTTGCCTCTAAGGCATCACATTGTATGTACCTGTGAATTCCCTGCTGATTTTGTTAAAATGCACATTGTGATCCAGTGAGGTCAGCTGAGGCCAAGACCCTATATTTCCAACAAGTCCCAAGGCGACAGGTCTGCTGCTGTCCTGAACCACTCAAACAGCTGTAACTAAGGGAGGACCCCCTGGAGCAGGTGACAGCTGATGCCTGTGACCCAGGCAGGTGCTCAGACCTCATGTTACTTTGAGAAAACGTAGAGATTTAAGACCAAAAATCAGGTTAGAACAACAAAGCCCACTAAATTATACTCAGCTTATATTGACAAGGGATCTTAGAGCAGAAAGGGAAGACAGAAGTTGCACACAGAGACTTGCAAGTTCATCACCACTGAGCTGGGTTTAGACGTGTGCTGGAGCTTGGGCTGCCGGGATCTCTCTCCAAAGGGAGGCCAGGGCAGCATCTCCACGGTGATTTCCTTGGGGGAACAGATTGTAAATGCTCTGTAGTAGGGAGAGGTGAGGACTGCAGGGGGAGGACCACTGAGAAAAGGAGGGCTGAGAACAAACAGAAAAGTGGGGAGACACTTGGGAAAGAGCAGGAAGGTGGTTCCAAACTCACCAGCACTTCCAGAGCCAGAACACAAGACCTGCCAGAAGCACCAGGGGCACCATCACCAGCAGGAAGATCCAACCCACAGGGCGGTGCTGCTCTGTGGGATTGGTGCACAGAGGGTGTCACTTCCCATCCTCCCAGAATTGACCTGTACCCTCCAGGTTCTTTTTGCTCAGGTTGCCCTCTGCTTTGCCAACCAACTGTCTTCCTTCTCCTCTCCCATCGTTGCTGGGAAAGGATCCTTCACATGACCCTCTGCTTCCTCCCACCTCTGCAGGACCCTCACTCTAAGCTCTCCATTACTTGGGTTATTAACTTTATG
The DNA here is from genome assembly GCF_006229205.1 of Suricata suricatta. Taxonomy (NCBI): domain Eukaryota; kingdom Metazoa; phylum Chordata; class Mammalia; order Carnivora; family Herpestidae; genus Suricata; species Suricata suricatta. The sequence goes on along the minus strand of NC_043702.1, from coordinate 172,593,048 downwards.
TGCTTTATGATCTGGAGTCCCTAGAACACCAGATTTTTTATCTGGCTTTCCTGCTCTGCTGAAGGGCCACCCACCTGTTTTCCCAGCCAGTTTTCCACCCCCAGCCCTTCCTCACCCCAGTAGAGGACCATGTCCTGGCCTCCTAGACTGCTGTGTCTCACTCGGCAAGACAGGCCAGCTGCCTCCCTGGCTTCCACATCCAAGGAGACCTGATGATACCATGTCCCGTCTGCATGGGGCAGGATGTCACCTCTTTGGGTGCCCGGCTGCTCCTGCTCACCCCGCATCCACATCACCCACACTGGCTTTGGGTGGAAACCAGACACGTAGCACACCAGCAGCAGACGGCCAGGACCAGGAGTGGGGCCATGGGACAGCCAGGCTTCTGGCCTCACTGCAGAGACAGGACAGATATTCTCAGACTGAGAGGGAAGAGCTTCACATCACTTTAGATACACATATCTTTCCAGCTCTAGAAACCTATCACCATCATCCCCTCTCCTTCTTGGCCCGTTTTCTCCCTGAGTTTGAAGAAATGTTGCAAATTTATGAGTGCAGCGAGAGAATGATTGGAGGGAGGGAGCAGAACTGACCTTGTCGCTGCAGATCTGCCTTCCCTGCGTCAAGAAGACCCAAGAGGAAACGGGGGCAGATCTCACTGACATGTGCTTCTATTCTTACATTGACCACATGGTACGTATTGAGTAGTTTGCAGACCTCCTGAGCCCTATTTCCTCCCTTTGGAGATGGCCACCAGGACGTGTTCTGGAAGCTCACAAGATCTGATCCTTGATATGCAACCCGAAGAAATCCTCTTGATGCCTCTCCAACGTGCAGCACACAGCCTTTGACCAGCTGTACCAGAAAAGGATCTGGGAAGAGAGAGTGTGAGTTATAGGAAATGGGGAGGGAACGAGATGAAATGAGTAGAAGCCAATAACAGGGGAAGCAGAGGGAGAAGTTGAGGGCATTGGATGGAATAGAGAAAATTTGGTTTAGTGGAGGCTCACACAGAGGGGAAGTCTTGGCTGCTGCAGGCAAAGGAAGAGGTGACTGTCTGAGGAAAGAACAAGTGTTGGAGGAGAGACGGGAAGGCTGGTGGCAGAGAGCAGGACTGAGCTCTGCAGGAGAGCTGTGATAGACACCAAGGAACCCAC
>NC_043702.1:172587395-172591791 GCF_006229205.1 Suricata suricatta | reverse complement strand
TTCTAGGTGGCTCCTCATAGACTTCATGAATTTCATTTTACGTTTCCTGGATTTGTACATTGTCGTATCATTACCACTGAACTCAAGGCCCACTACTCTCCATCGTGGGCCTGACTGAGACTTACCTGCACGAGGGTTTTGTCTGTGAGACACATCACACATTCTTGAGCACCAGTCAGCCTTGCAGGTCTGGGCTGCAGGGACATTTTCAACACTAAAGTCACCTAGGAATTGCATGTAAATGCAGAAAATGTAGCAGCAAACAGACTGTGAAAAGGACATGTATTTACATGCAGGAATAAACTTGGAAAGGGAGAGCAGCTGCCGGTTCTGCCTCACCAAGAAGCATGAAATGGGTGGTACATGTCAGGTCCCTATTACTGTCATTATGAGTGGCAGTGAGCTGATGTGTTTGGTGTTACATATCCATGTCACTAGGTAGGTCCATTAGCACAGACAGCCTCTGTGCTAATGAAGACAAACCCTTTGGGACTGATTAGTTCAATGACAGTGCTAGTGGAGATAGCTCAAAAAATTACTCTCAAGCCCTGATCATTCCAGAAGATACATTCTGAGTGTGAAGTAGTAGGGAAAGAAAATCATCGCTTTCTTTGGAAGTTGAAAATTTTTGCTTTCCTGATTTGATTACACTTTTCATTATTGTTTCTATCTAGTTTCTTAGCATAGCAACTTATTTTGGTTTAATGTGGGTGAAGACCTGCCGAGGCCCGCTCAGGCTGGTCCAGGGCTCCCTGAAGGCGTAGCGGCGGAGGAGAGCAATGAAGACACCTTCACGCAGTTACTTTTTTGGTCCAGCCCGACATCGTCTTGTCGTATCTCCTTATTATCTCCTGTGTCTCCTATCCCGCCAGGTCTTGGGCTTTTATTTATAGATTTATGACATCAAAAGGTGGAATTTTTACAAATAATTCTGTGATAAAGATGATTTGACAAGGGTGCAGAAACAGGTTTTACAGAGGCATTTCTTCAGAACTATTCTAATTACAGTGAGGTAACGTACACATCATAGGATAACAGGATGTTCTCAGTGAAAAGCAGATAACATACACATTTGTTTGAACCGGTAGAAAATCTTACAACTAAGAAGATAGCAGGATGTTTTCAGTGAGAAGCAGATAGCAAACACAGTTTATAACAATGATGCTAGCCTGTCATAGACAGGGCTAGGAGGCATTCTATTCAGCTCACAAGAGGAATAATTTATTTGCGGTGGTTGGTAAGTAAACCTTTTGTTAACCTTGTTCTTTGAGGTTGAAGGTGTAAGCCCCATAGGTGCCCTAGAAGAGCAGGTCTTTGCATACGAGTTTAAGTTGTAACTACTCTTACCCATCCTCACAATGAGCACCAAATTAGCAGATGTATGCGCAGTAACTTATGCCTGGCTCTTGTTTGTTTCTATTTCCTAAGTTAGGCTCTTTATCTCCGGGCCAAAATTAATACTATTCTTGTGTTCTTTAGCTCCCTTTATTATCCATGTCTCAAGTTTGTGAAGTTCAATAGAAGAGCCTTTCAACAAACATCTGCAGTGTCTTGTTTAACCTCCTCTTCATAGAGGTGGGAATATGCTCCCTCCCATGAGATATCTGGGGAATATTGGTCTGATTTGGAACATTGTGAGGCCTACTCAATAGCAACAGGCTTAATTTTACACATGCAATGAGTTAACAGAAAGAGATGCCAGCTTCTGCCCCTGTGGCAGGAGCCAGGCTACGTCTACCATTTCCTTACTGTGATCTTGTCATCCAGCAAGGCCGGTGCGGCTCCCAGCAAAAACCACAAGTTCTAATTTGTCTAGGGGCTGAAAGAGGGGGTCCAGGGCAGGAAAACACCCAGAAAGACCAAGTGCAGGAATCCACCATCGTACATATGTGGAATTTCTGGAAAGTAAAGTTGAGATAGGAGATGTAGCAAAGGTGAAAAATACAGGATGTGGGCAAGCAAATGACAGGACCTCTGCCTTCTCATCTGAATTAGAGTCGCTACTGTTTCTCTACGTTCTTGTCCACCTGGTCTTTCTCAAATGGACACCAGGTGGTTTTTTGTGGGTTGACTCCACCCTCTTGATTACACCTGGGCCCTGATCAGCTTGAGTCCATCAGGAGAAAGCATTCTTGACCATGTGACAGGATGAAGGATGCACAGGTGACAGGTCAGTCATCAGAGAGATGCCACTTGTCCTCATTCAGAGTGATGGTTCAGAACCAAAATGTGCAGAGCGCCTGGGTAGCTCGGTTGGTTAAGCTTCTGACTTCGGCTCAGGTCATCATCTCACAGTTAGTAGGTTCCAGCCGCACATTGGGCTCTGTGCTGACAGTTCAGAGCCTGGAGCCCCTTCGGATTCTGTGTCTCCCTCTTTCTCTCACCCTCCTCTGCTCATGCTCTGTCTCTGTCTCTCAGAAATGAATAAATGTGAAATAATAAAAAAAGAACCCGAACACAGAATGTGGAACGTGAGATCTTAAACATGTCAGAAGAGAGCTCATGCAGACATGTCTCTGCATCAGCTGTGGCAATCCTTTTCTAGAAATGGCTCCTGTGGCAAGGGTAACAAAAGCAAAAATAAAATATTGGGTCTACATCGAAATAAAAAGCTTTTGCACAGAAAACAATCAACAACATTAAAACAAAATGTAGTGAATGTGAATAGATATTCACTAATGACATATCCAATAAAGGTTTAGTATCCAAAATATACAAGTAACTGTACAACTCACCACCAATACAACCAAGAATCCAGGTAAAAACTGGGCAGAAGGCATGAGGAGACATTTCTCCAGAGAAGACATCCAGGTAGACAACAAACACATGAAAAGATGCTCAGCATCACTGATCATCAGGGAAATACATACAAATCAAAACCACACTGAGCTATCACTTCCCTCCTGCCAGCTTGGCTGAATTCAGACAGACACGGAAGAAACAAGTGTTGGGGAAGATGTGGAGAAGGACCCTCGTGCCCTGTTGTTGGGAATGCAAACCAGTGCAGCCCCTGGGGAAGGAGCACACAGTGTCCCCAAAAGTTAAAAAAAGATTTCCCATGTGACCAAGTAATCACACTACTGTGTGCGTACCCAAGGACGAGGAAAACAGCAATTTGAATAGATACATGCACCCCTATGTTTATTGCCCCATTATTTACAATAGTCAACTTATAGGAACCCCCCAAGCTTCCATGGATAGATGAATACAGAAAATAGATTTGGTATGTACATATAATGGACAGTTACTAAGCCATGTAAAGGACTGAAATATTGCTGTAGGCAAATACATAGATAGATCTGGAGAGGTTTAAGCTATGTGAAATAAGTAAGTCTGTTGGAGAGTGACAAATATGTATTGTTTCACTCTTGTGTGCAATTTAAGAAACAAAACACTGTATTTTTGGGCATGTAGCCAGGTGATTGGGCAAGTCCAGTGTTAAGTGACTATTTGGTGACTGAATATATATTAGTGCAAGTCAGTCTGAGGGGGGTATTCTTCAGGTGACATTATTCAACATTCTGTGGTCTCTCTAATGGCAAGTGATTCTCCCCTAAAAATTACGGTGACCTGGAGGTTGCTGACACTGTTACACAGGCAATCATGGGGAATCTGGAAAAGCAAATAGAACAAGAGTTAAAAGCAAACCCATCGGCTCAAAATGGTGTCTCAGGCCTGGCCAAGTCTCCCAACCTGTGTGATGCCCACGCTAACCACAGTTACAACCTCCCCAGGAAATGTAAGTTTTCCCTGTCGGTGAGGGATTCTCTGTTCATCACAAGTGAGGTCCTCTGTCACATGGACCCTCTCTGTCCCCCAATGAGGGGAGGTCTTCTGTATGATTAGACCCCTGCCCTCCCAATTAGGGGAAAGTGACCTTCCCTGAGACATTTGTTTCTTGTCTTTTTCCAAATTCCTTCTTATAAAAACTTCCTATTTGTACCACTCCTAGGGGCTCTCCTTTACCCTGCCAGACAGGATGCTGCCTGAAACTTGGGTCACATAATGCAATTAGATCTTCTAAGTAACCTGATTGATTTTGTTTTCTTAACACAAGCAGTGACATGTCAGAGATGTGGATGGGCTGGGGTGGGGGTGAGTCAGGGAAGGCAGTCCAAGGGGAGTGACTCAAGGGCACAGGGACAGGGTGACAGCAGACTCCATGGCTGGGGGTTGGGGGGGCCGTGTGTCTTCATGGGTTACTGTCCAGATGAGAAGAAAAGGCATGAGACATAAGGTTACTTCTCCATGCCACACAAGACAAGACTTGAAAGATGGCCCAGGGAGCTGGATGGAGCCTGGTGACAGGGAGAAGCTGGAAGCCCAAAGAGGAAGGTCAGACCCAGAGGGGAAGTGAGAGTCGGAGTAGGTGTCCAGGATTAAGGGTGGAGCCCAT
>NC_043702.1:172586247-172587295 GCF_006229205.1 Suricata suricatta | reverse complement strand
TACTCCTCATTCAGCCCCCTCAGTGACCTCTGTCCGTGGGTTCCTTGGTGTCTATCACAGCTCTCCTGCAGAGCTCAGTCCTGCTCTCTGCCACCAGCCTTCCCGTCTCTCCTCCAACACTTGTTCTTTCCTCAGACAGTCACCTCTTCCTTTGCCTGCAGCAGCCAGGACTTCCCCTCTGTGTGAGCCTCCACTAAACCAAATTTTCTCTATTCCATCCAATGCCCTCAACTTCTCCCTCTGCTTCCTCTGTTATTGGCTTCTACTTACCTCATTTCATCTCGTTCCCTCCCCATTTCCTATAACTCACAGTCTCTCTTCCCAGATCCTTTTCTGGTACAGCTGGTCAAAGGCTGTGTGCTGCACGTTGGAGAGGCATCAAGAGGATTTCTTCGGGTTGCATATCAAGGATCAGATCTTGTGAGCTTCCAGAACACGTCCTGGTGGCCATCTCCAAAGGGAGGAAATAGGGCTCAGGAGGTCTGCAAACTACTCAATCAGTACCATGTGGTCAATGTAAGAATAGAAGCACATATTAATGAGATCTGCTTCCGTTTCCTCTCGGGTCTTCTTGACGCAGGGAAGGCAGATCTGCAGCGACAAGGTCAGTTCTGCTCCCTCCCTCCAATCATTCTCTCGCTGCACTCATAAATTTGCAACATTTCTTCAAACTCAGGGAGAAAAAGGGCCAAGAAGGAGAGGGATGATGGTGATAGGTTTCTGTATGTGGAAAGATATGTGTATCTAAAGTGATGTGAAGACCTTCCCTCTCAGCTGAGAACACCTGTCTCATCTCTGCAGTGAGGCCAGAGGCCTGGCTGTCCCGTGGCCCCAGTCCTGGTCCTGGCTGTCTGCTGCTGGTGTGTCACGTGTCTGGTTTCCACCCAAAGCCAGTGTGGGTGATGTGGATGCGGGGTGAGCAGGAGCAGCCGGGCACCCAAAGAGGTGACGTCCTGCCCCATGCTGACGGGACATGGTATCTTCAGACTTCCTTGGATGTGGAAGCCAGGGAGGCAGCTGGCCTGTCTTGCCGAGTGAGACACAGCAG
>NC_043702.1:172584159-172586147 GCF_006229205.1 Suricata suricatta | reverse complement strand
GGTTCATCTTCATTATTCACAGAGGCTGTCTGTGCTAATGGACCTACCTAGTGACACGGATATGTAACACCAAACACATCAGCTCACTGCCACTCATAATGACAGTAATAGGGACCTGACATGTACCACCCATTTCATGCTTCTTGGTGAGGCAGAACTGGCAGCTGCTCTCCCTTTCCAAGTTTATTCCTGCATGTAAATACATGTCCTTTTCACAGTCTGTTTGCTGCTACATTTTCTGCATTTACATGCAATTCCTAGGTGACTTTAGTGTTGAAAATGTCCCTGCAGCCCAGACCTGCAAGGCTGACTGGTGCTCAAGAATGTGTGATGTGTCTCACAGACAAAACCCTTGTGCAGGTAAGTCTCAGTCAGGCCCACGATGGAGAGTAGTGGGCCTTGAGTTCAGTGGTAATGAATCGACATTGTACAAATCCAGGAAGAGTAAAAAGAAATTCATGAAGTCTATGAGGAGCCACCTTAGAAAGTTCTAAAAGAACACCTAGCACACTATAATTATGTTACAGAAAGGGGGAGGAAGAGCTAAGTGTGTGTGTGTGTGTGTGTGTGTGTGTGTGTGTGTGTGTCTGTGTGTGTCTGTGTATAAAATAAGCTGTCTTAAAATGAAAACACACATGAAATAAGGCTGTGTATTCAACCATGGGCAACTGCTGTGAGCAGAGGCTCCAAAAACTGAACCCCACATTTCTCCGAGGAGCAGGTCTTGTTCTATATTAAGACCGTCTCTTATCCCTCCAAGGACACACTTGCACTGCTGCCTCTCAGGCATCACATTTTATGTACCTGTGAATTCCCTGCTGATTTTGTTAAAATGCACACTGTGAGGCTCAGCTGAGGCCAAGACCCTATATTTCCAACAAGTCCCAAGATGACAGGTCTGCTCCTGTCCTGAGCCACACACACAGCTGTAAATAAGGGAGGACTCCCTGGAGCAGGTGACAGTTGATGCCTGTTACCCAGGGAGGTACTCAGACTTCATGTTACTTTGAGAAAACGTAGAGATTTAAGACCAAGAATCAGGATAGAACAACAAAGCCCACTAAATTATACTCAGCTTATATTGACAAGGGATCTTAGAGCAGAAAGGGAAGACAGAAGTTGCACACAGAGACTTGCAAGTCCATCACCACTGAGCTGGGTTTAGGCGTGCGCTGGAGCTTGGGCTGCCGGGATCTCTCTCCAAAGGGAGGCCAGGGCAGCATCTCCACGGTGATTTCCTGGGGGGAACAGATTGTAAATGCTCTGTAGCAGGGGGGAGGTGAGGACTGCAGGGGGAGGAGCACTGAGAAAAGGAGGGCTGAGAACAAACAGAAAGGTGGGGAGATACTTGGGAAAGAGCAGGAAGGTGGTTCCAGAATTACCAGCGCTTCCAGAGCCAGAACACAAGACCTGCCAGAAGCACCAGGGGCACCATCACCAGCAGGAAGATCCAATGCACTGGGCGGTGCTGCTCTGTGGGATTGGTGCACAAGGGGTGTCATTTCTCATTCACTCCAGATGGAATCACAAGTTCCTGGTCCTGTTTGCTCATGTCACCCTCTGCCTCGTCAGTAGTCCTTCCTCCTTCCCCTCTCACATCCCTGCTCAGAGATGGATCTTCAATCAACCCTCTGCTTCCTGCCACCTCTCCAGGACCCTCACACCTAGATCTCCATTTCTTAGGTCACTAGATTTTGGTCATTAATGATCTGGAGTCCCTAGAATCCCAGACTTTTTATCTAGCTCTCTTGCTGTGCTGGAGGACCACCCTTTCCCAGCCGGGCACCAACCCTTCCTCACCCCAGTAGAGGACCATGTCCTGGCCTCCTAGACTGCTGTGTCTCACTCGGCAAGACAGGCCAGCTGCCTCCCTGGCTTCCACATCCAAGGAAGTCTGAAGATACCATGTCCCGTCAGCATGGGGCAGGACGTCACCTCTTTGGGTGCCCGGCTGCTCCTGCTCACCCCGCATCCACATCACCCACACT
>NC_043702.1:172548674-172584059 GCF_006229205.1 Suricata suricatta | reverse complement strand
CCTTTGGGACTGATTATTTCAATGGCAGTGCTAGTGGAGATAGCTATGTTTATATTTCAGTTACTTTAGTTTTTTAATTACCTCACCAAAGAGTTCTCAAGCTCTGACCTTGCAGAAGTGACATTTTGAGTGTACAGTAGTAGGAGAAGAAAGATCATTGCTGTCTTTGGAGCTTAAAGTTTTTGCTTTCCTGATTTGATTACAGTTTTCATTGTTTCTATCTAGTTTCTTAGTATAGCAACTGATTTTGGTTCAACGTTGGGAAAGGTACAGGTTCTAATTTGTTTAGGGGCTGAAAGAGGGAGCCCATGGCAGAAGAATACCCAGAGGGCCCAAGTGCAGGAACCCACCATGGTACATGTGGACTTTCTGGAAAATGAAGTTGAGATAGGAGATGTGGGAATGGTGAAAAATATAGAATGGGGGAGAGCAAATCACAGGCCTTCTGTCTTCTCATCTGAATTAGACTAATTGCTGCTTCCCTATGTTCTTGTCCACCTTGTCATTCTCAAATGGTCACCATCTGTTTTTTATGTTGGTTCACCCCACCCCCATACGTAGCATAGGGCCCTAATCAGCTTAAGTCCATCAGAAGAAAGCATCCTTGACCATGTGACAGGCTGAAGCATGAACAGAACACAGTCAGTTCAGGTCAATCATCAGATAGAAGCCACTTGTCCTCATTCAGAGTGACGGTTCAGGGCTCTAGGTGACCAGGTCAGTCAAAGCCTGATTCTTTTAGTTGATAGCAGAGGAAAGAGGTCCTCTTTCTTGTCCTGGATGATAACATCAAGATATACACTTTGAAAGTACTAAAATCCATTTTTCAACAAAAGGTAAACAAAGCTGAGGATGAATTTTACACATGAAATTTTCCAAGAGATGCACCCACAGTGTTCTCACTAGATGGGAGCTACAGAGAAGAAGAGAAAAAGAAAGAGAGTTGTCAGAGAAGAGGAGCTAAGGGGGTGTAATAGTAAAAAGACCCCAGGCTTGCCTCATATCTTGAAAAGAACTAGATAAATGTCAAATCATTGTGAATGCTCAAGAAATCAGTCTGAGGACTGAGGGAACAACTGCAGAACTACAAGGAGAGGGAGGTTACCTTGTGGTAGGTAGCAGGTGTGGAGATCTGTTTGGGGGAGATACAGTTCACAGGTGCTGTGGAAGGGAGGGAGCTCTGGTCTCAGACGAGGGGGAGAGAGAGAGAGAGAGAGAGAGAGAGAGAGAGAGAGAGAGAGAGAGAGAGAGTTGTAGGGGATAATGGAAAAAAAACATTTCTCCAAAGCCATTGACTGGGAAAAGGAGAGGGACTGATTTTCATGAATTTTTACAACCACTGGATCTCAAAGACTGGAGCATCAGAAGTACACGCTGTCTCCAGTGTGAAACACAGTAGGTTTTGCAGTGCTCCTGTGTTGGGAACTATCTGAACTCACCGGTAGAGTGAAAATTCCTGGTGAGGGTACGGCAAGTTTGCATGGTCTGTTGCCTCCAGACAGGTACCAAAATCTACCCTTCTGAAACTTTTATTTCTGCTTGGGCACCAAACCTCAGAGTGCTTTACTGATTAGTGTCAGGAGCAGCCTGTCCCCCTGCCCTGTCCCTGAGGCATGATTGCACCTGGTCAGGGAAAAGATGAGTAAACTAGATACACGCTAATGCGACTAAGGCAAGCAACATATGATTTTCCCCTAAGCAATTAACTGATAACTAACCACCTTCTGGGCCTGGACGCCTTTGTAAAAGTCACTACTGCAATAAAAGGTATCAATCATCTTTGGGACTGTGAGGAAAGCATTATGACTCCTGAGAATCCTGTTTTTCTGGGAACTTTCTCTTAGAGTAATAAATAGTCAAATGACCCTTACTCATAAAAAACTGACCTTTACTAAACAATGCTGTTTGCCTCTTGGTTAAAGGTCACTTCCTTAAGGCTAGACCTGAGGTTTTGTAAAAAATACCTGCCCTTCCCATATGACAACATGAGTGCCTGTAGCTAAGTTTTCTATGACAATCATTACTACTAGAATTGTAACTTCTGCAGAACCCATGTCCTGGAAAATTGTAAAAATTATCTATGAGAAATCATTTACTGCTCTTTCTGGTCCTTGTACCTTTCACCATAAATAAGGCAAGAGAATCAGACAGAGAAGAGATGCCTTCCTGGTGATCAGAAACTCGAGGCTCTCTCACTCTCTCTCACTGACACCGTCCATCCTTCAGGGGAACCCTGGACCTGCTGTAGCAGGACTCCGGCACTCCTGTGGAGAAGAACAGAAGCCCCAAGATTAGAGGCAAGGAGCTGAGGAGTCCTTGGGACACACTGGGAAAGACTGATCCCCCTTCTTGAAGTGCATCCGGGAGAGCCAGAATCGTCTCTCTGGGGACAGCAGTGCTGGAAGGCACCACATCTTAGCATAGGGACAGAGACACTTGCAGAGGGCAGCTAACCTGGTGACCAGCTCTTTGCTGCACTTTAGTCCAAATACACACCCCTGTGCCTTGGTGTGATGATCCTTCTGGGAGAAACCTGCAGCAGAACCAGCGTGGTGAGGGGGACCCAAGGCCAGTGTGTCTCCACACCATGCCAGGTCCTTCAAGTTTGGAATTTTAAAACTCAGTCTTCCTGCCTGGCATAGAGCACAGGGGCATTGCACTGCTGGATGCACAGATAATCTGGGAAAGGTAGGAGAAGGCAGGGATCTGAGTGATGCTTTGGGACACAAGAGGGGAGATTATTTGCTCTTCTGGGAGTGATTTCCTGAGAGCCACAAACATGGAGTACCCAGTCCAGGGATGAGGGAGGGGGCTGGTGCCATTTATCTTTGTCCCCCCGGCACCGACTAACTTGGGTAAGCAGCACAGTGCCAGCAGTGGCAGCATAAACTGGTGGCATCAAGCTCTGCCCCTCTGTGCCCTGCAGGTGCTGCTATTCTTAGGCAGGTGTGCCTGAGAACCAGAGCAGTGGGTGCCTCCACAAGAAAACCAGCAGAAGCTTCTGCACTCACCATATCTACTGACCATAGAGTTCTGGAGATCTTCAGTTCTAGTGCAATAGCATCTAAGTACACAAGCAGACCAGAGCACATCTAGATAAAACTAGTGACACTTCGGACAAGGTCCAAATACTCCCAGCTGCAGGTGAGGAGATCTGCCGACAGCTGACCTGCAAGAAAAAGCAGCCAAAATACACCTGCAAAGTACACACAGTATAGAAGGGAGACATCCCAGAACGAAAGGTCCTGGGCATGACCTCCAGGTGAAAACATGACTGCCCTTATGTTTTAGAATGCAGCAGAATAGTCATAAGATAAAAATATATAAGAATGCAACCTTACCTCAAGAAACAAGAAGAATCTCAATACACAACCTAACCTTACACTTAAAGGAGCTAGAAAAGAACAGTACATGAAGTCTAAAGTCAGAAGAACAAGGGAAATAAAGTTTGGGACAGATATAAATTATATAGTAACAACAAAAACACCAGCAACAGCAACAAACCCTAGCGTAGAACAAACTAATGAAATCAGGTGCTGGTTCATTGAAAGTATTGAAAAAATTGATAACCCATATCCTGACTTATCAAAAGGAAAAGAGATAGGACCAAAAGAAATAAAATCAGAAATGAGAGAAGAGAGGTAACCAATATCACTGAAACACAATTTATAAGAGAAAATTATGAAAATCTATATGCCAACAAACTGGCCAGTCTGGTAGAAGTGACTAAATTCCTAAAAATATAGAAACTACCAAAGCTGAAACAGGAAGAAAACTTGAACAGACCCATAATCAGCAAAGAAACTGAGATACTAGCAAATTGAATCCAACAGAACATTAAAAGAAGTATTTACCAAAATCAAACGGGAATTATTCCTGGGTTGCAGGGATGGTTCAATATTTGCAAGTCAATCAATGTAATAAGCCACATTAGTAAAATAAAGGGTAAGATCCATGTGATCCCTTCAATACATGCAGAAAAACATTTGATAAAAGACAGCATCCATTCTTGATAACAACCCTCAAAAATTAGGGATAAAGTGAACAACTCCAACATCACAAAGGCCATATATGAAAGACCCACAGCTAATCCTAAATGGCGCCAAAGTGAGAGCTTTTCCGCTAAGGTCAGGAACAAGACAGAGTTGACCACTCTCACCAGTGTTGTTTAACATAATACTGGAAGTCTAGCCTCAGCAATTCGTCAACCAAAAGAAATAAAAGGCATCTAGATTCACAGGGAAGAAGTCAAACTTTCACTATTCTCAGACAACCTGATTCTCTGGGTGAAAAATCTGAAAGAGCCCACTGAAAAATTGCTATAACTTATACACAACTTCAGTAAAGTTGCAGGATAAAAAATCAACCTACAGAAATCAGTTGCCATTTCTATGCACCAATAATGAACAGCAGAAAGGAAAAAAAAATCAGTCCCATTTATAATTACATCAAAAACCATAAGATACCTGGGAATAAATTGAACCAAAGAGGTAAAAGATTTGTGTTTGAAAAACTATAGAACTATATCAAAGAAATTGAAGAAGACACAAAGAAATGGAAAAAAAAAACATTCCATGCTCATGAATGAGAAGAACAGATATTATTAAAATGTCTATCCTACCCAAAGCAATTTACACGTTTCATGCAATCCCTATCAAATTAACACCAGTATTTTCCACAAAGCTAGTACATGCAAGCCTAAAATTTGTATGGGACCACAAAAGATCCCAAATAATCAAAGCAATCTTGAAAAGATAAGCAAAGCTGGAGGTATCACAATTCCAGACTTCAGGTTGCATTACAAAAGTAGTCATCAAGACTATGGTACTGGCACAAAAATAGACACATAGATCAACGGAACAGAATAGAAAACCAAGAAATGGACCCACAACAATAGGGTCCACCAATCTTCAAGTAATCTTCAAGTTGCTGTGGCCTAGGTCAAAGAAGTTGCTGCCTGTTCTCTCTCGTAGGATTTTGATGGTTTCCTGTCTCACATGTAGGTCTTTCATCCATTTTGAATTTATTCTTGTGTATGGTGCAAGAAAGTGATCTGTTTCTTTTTCTGCTGTTGTTGCCCTGTTCTTCCAGAACCATTTGTTAAAGAGGCTGTAATTTTTTCATTTTTGCTTTGTTGAAGATTAATTAGCTATATGTTTGTGGGTCCAATTATGGGTTCTCTATTCTATTCCATTGATCTATATGTCTGTTTTTGTGAGAATGCCATACTGTCTTGATGATTACTGCTTTGTAAGACAGGTTAAAGTCTGGGATTGTGATGTCTCCATCTTTGATTTTCTTTTTCAATATTTCTAAGAATATTCAATGACTTTTGTGGTTCTATACAAATTTAGGATTGTTTGTTTTGGCTCTGTGAAGAATTCTCATGTTATTTTGATAGAAATTTCATTGAATGTGTAGACAGTTTTGATTAGTATTGACATTTAACATTTGTCCCTTCCATCCTTGGGCATGGAATGTTTTTCCATTTCTTTGTACTTCTTCTATTTCTTTCATGAGCTTTCTATGGTTTCCAGCATACAGATCTTTTACCTCTTTGGTTAGATTTATTCCTAGGTATTTTATGTTTTTTGGTGCAATTTTAAATGGGTTTGATTCCTTCATACCTCTTTCTGTTGCTTCATTTTGGTGTATAGAAATGTAACCAATTTCTGTACAGTGGTTTTATATCTTGTGACTTTGCTGAATTCATGGGTCAGCTCTAGTAGTTTTTTGGTGGAGTCTTTTGGGTTTTCCATTTAGAATAGCATATCATTTGTAAAGAGTGAAAGTTTAACTTCTTCTTTGCTAATTTGGATGCATTTTATTTCATTTTGTTGTCTGATTTCTGACAGTAGGACTTCCAACACTATGTTGAACAACAGTGGTGAGAATGGACATCTCTGTTGTGTTCCTGATCTCAGAGGGAAATTGTCAGTTTTTCCCCAACAAGGATGATATTAGCTGTGGGTCTTTCATATATGGCTTTTTATGATGTTAAGGTATGTACCTTCTATCCCAACTTCCTTGAAGGTTTTTATCATGAAAGAATGCTGTATTTTACCAAATGCTTTCTTTACATCTACTGACAGGATCATATGGTTCTTATGATCCTTTCTTCTATTAATGTGGTGTATCACAATTATTTTATGAACATTGAACCATCCCTGGAACCCAGGAATGAATCCCACTTGATCATGGTGAATAATTATCTTAGTGCACTGTTGGATTCAATTTGCTAGTATCTTGTTGAGAATTTTTGCATCCATGTTCATCAGGAATATTGGCTTTTTAGAGGCATCTTTGTCTGGTTTTGCAATCAAGGTAATTTTGACTTCAGAGAATAAGTCTGGAAGCTTTCCTTTCTTCAATCAATCAATCAATCTATCTATCTGTCATCTATCTATCTATCTATCTATCTATCTATCTATCTATCTATCATCTATGGAAAGTTTCAGAAGAATAGATATTAACTCTGCTTTAAATGTCTGGTAGAATTCCCTTGTGGAGCCATCTGGCCCAGGACTCTTACTTGTTGGGAGATTTTTGGTAACCAATTCCATTTCTTTGCTGGTTATGGGTCTGTTCAAATTTTTCTATTTCTTCCTTTTTGAGTTTTGGTAGTATGTGTGTCTAGGAATTTATCCATTTCTTGCAGATCGTCCATTTGTTGGCCTATAATTTTTCACAGTAGTCTCTTATAATAGTATTTCTGTGGTGTTGGCTGTGATCTCTCCTCTTTCATCATGATGTTATCTATTAGGGTCCCCTCTCTTGTTTTTGAGAAATCTGGCGAGGCATTCGTCAATTTTGTGTGTATATTCTTTAAAAAAAAAACCAGCTCTTAGTTTCATTGATCTGTTCTACGCTTTTTTGTTTGTTTGTTTATTCCACATAGTTTATTTCTGCTCTAATCTTTATTATTTTCTGTCTACCACTGGCTTTGGGCTTTATTTGCTCCTGCTATTCCAGCTTCTTTAGGTGTAATGTTAGGTTGTATATTTGGGACCTTTCTGGCTTCTTGAGATAGGCCTGGATTGCCTTGTGCTTTCTTCTTCAGCCTGCCTTTGCTGTATCCCAAAGAGTTTGGGCCATCACATTTTCATTTTCATTTGCTTCTAAGTATTTTTAAACTTCTCCTTTAACTTCCTGGTTAACCCATTTATTTAAAGTTGAATGCTCTTTAGCTTCCATGTATTTTGGGGCTTTCCAAATTTTTTTATTTCCATTGATTTCAAGTTTCATAGTGCTGTGATCTGAAAATATGCATGGTGTGATCCCAGTCTTTATGTATCTGTTGAGACCTGTTTTTTGACCCAATATGTGATCTATTTTTGAGAATGTTCCATGCGCACTTAGGAAAAATGTGTATTCTGCTGCTTTAAGATGAAATGCTGTGAATAAAGCTGTGAAGTCCATCAGGTCCAATATGTATTCAAAACCATTGTTTTTTATTGATTTTCTGCCTAGATGATCTGTCCATTGCTATATAAGTGGAGTATTAAAATCTCCTGCCATTTTGGTGTTATTATCTTTGAGTTTGCTTATGTTTGTGATGAACTGATTTATCTATTTGAGTGTTTCATGTTGAGGGCAATAATATTTATAACTTTTAGTTCTTCTTGATGGATAGCTCCCTTAATTTTGAGATAATGCCCTTCTTCATTCTTTTTGTTTTAAACTCTAGTTTGTCTGATTCAAGTATGGCTACTCCAGCTTCCTTTTGACATCCAGGAGCATGATAAATGGTTCTCCATCCCCTCACTTTTAATCTGCTGGTGTCCTCAGGTCTAAAATGAGTCTCTTGTATGGCACAGATAGATGAATATTTTTTTTTTAATTTTTAAGTTTTTTATTTATTTTTGAGAGAGAGAGACAGTGAAAGCAGGGGAGGGTCAGAAAGAGAGGGAGACAGAGAATCTGAAGCAGACTCCAGGCTCTGAGCTAGCTGTCAGCACAGAACCCAACACAGGGCTCGAACCCACAAACAAACTGTGAGATCATGACCTGAACTGAAGCCAGACGCTTAACTGACTGAGCCACCCAG
Source organism: Suricata suricatta (assembly GCF_006229205.1). Classification (NCBI taxonomy): domain Eukaryota; kingdom Metazoa; phylum Chordata; class Mammalia; order Carnivora; family Herpestidae; genus Suricata; species Suricata suricatta. The sequence continues at coordinate 172,576,012 of NC_043702.1, read as the reverse complement.
GCATCCCAAGAATATTATTTTTTTTTATCCATTTTGATACCTTATGTTTTTTGATAGGCCCATTTAGTCTCTTTACATTCAGAGTGATTATTGAAAGATATGAATTTAATGTCATTGTGTTATCGGTAGATTTCATGTTTGTGGTGACGTCCTCTAGTTCTTTGTAATTTTTGGTGCTTTCCACTCACAGAGTCCCCCATAGGAACTCTTACAGGGCTGGTTTAGTGTTCACAAACTCCTTTCCATTTTGTTTGTCTGGGAAAGACTTTCTTTCTTCTTCCATTCTGAATGACCGTTTTGTTGGATAGAGCATTCTTGGCTGCATATTTTTCCTATTCAGCACATTGAATATTTCCTGCCACTCCCTTCTGGCCTGTCATGTTTCAGCTAGGAACTTACATGTCTACCCTTGTATATAGTGGGCTATTTTTCTCAAGATTCTTTCAAAATTCTCTATCTTTGTATTTTTCCAGCCTCACTGGTGGTTCATGTCATGATCTTGACACGTTTTTGTTGATTTTGAAGGGAGTTTTCTGTATCTCTTGTACTTGGATGCCTGTTTCCTTCCCCAGACTAGGGAAGTTCTTAGCTATAATTTGTTCAAATCAACCTTCTCCTCCTTCTTTTGCTCTTCTTATGGAACTCCTATGATGTGGATATTGTTTTGTGTCATAGAATCACTTAGTTATCTAATTCTCCACTGGGGATCTAGTAATTTCCTCACCCCCCCTTTTATTAACCTTCATTATTTTTTATAATCTTATCTTCTATTTCACTTCTTCTTCTATCTGCTTCTTTCATTCTCACATTTTCTTGCATTTGGCAAATCTATTCCTGACCCCCAGCCCTTGTTCCCAATGGTTAAGGTCCCTTCCCTTCTAATGCTTAGGACTTTAGAGATGAAGTCCATGTCTTTTTAATATTTGTATCCTTGGCTAGGAATATCCCTTGCATGGACTATGTTCTGAATAAAAAAATATATGTTGAATTTATGTTAATTTTATAGGTTTTCCTTTTTTTTTTTTTTTTTTGCCTTTTTATATGTTTGTAGCAGTTGAGATGTTTGCACATGTTGACATTTCTGGAAAATAACAGAGAGATGACAGTTGAGATGGGAGAGGTGGCAAAGGTGAAAAATATCAGGAGGGGGAGAGCAAATTATGGGACTTCCCCAAACTTCTCTCCTAAAATAGACTCACTGGCTAATTCTCCAGAGTCCAGTACACGTCCTCACCTTCACATGGTCTCCTGGTTTTTAGTGGGTTGACTCCACCCTGATGTGTAGCCCTGGGCTCTGATCAGCCTGTCATTCAGGAGAAAGCAACCTTGACAATGTGACAGGATGATGGATGAACAGTTAACTTCCCGTTTAAGCCAATCATTAGACAGAAGCCAATTATCCTTGTCCAGAGTATGGTTTGGGGTCAGGCACCTGTTACAGATGACTTTGGTCACAAGCATTCTGAATTTTGTGGTCAATGGCAATGAAAGATATGGTCTCTCTTGTCCTCGATGACAAGATCGTGATATGAAGCCTAAACAACTACAATCCATATTTCAGGAGCAGAAAAGCAAGTCTGAGGATGAAACTTACATGCAAGAAGGCAGAGAAACTGTATGTATATAATTTTCCAAAAGTGTAGATCCAAATTTTTCTCACCACAAGAATGAAAGAGTAAAGAAAAGAAAGAGAAAGGAGAGGATCCAGATGTCAGGTGGTGGCTGTAAGTAGAGTTATTTGGCATCATATCATCATGTACACATACACCAAACATCAAGTATGTACTTTGTTCCATGTTTTTTAGAGAAAACAAAGGTTATTCCCCAATTAATTCAAAATTGAATTTCAGCAATTAAAAGTATTTAAATGTGTTTCGTAGGCTACATAAAATATTAATTTTCATGAATGGAGTACTATATGGCAATGAGGAAAAATGAAATATGGCCATTTGTAGGAAAGTGGATGGACCTTGAGGGTGTCATGCTAAGCGAAATAAATCAGGCAGGGAAGGATAGATACCATATGTTTGCATTCATATGTCTAATGGGAGAGACCTGGCAGGGGACCATGGGGAGAGGAAGGGGGAAAGAAAACGGGGAAGAGTGAGGGACACAGATCAAGGGAGATTACTGAATACTGAAAATGAACCATGGACTGAAAGGGGAGGGGGAGGGAGGCAGGGGGTGACCGTCATGGTGGGGGACACTTGTGGGGAGAAGCACTGGGTGTTATATGGAAACCAATTTGACAATAAACTATTATATAAAAAAGTATTTAAATGTGTTTTGTAGGCTACATAAAATATTAATTTTCATCGTTTGTTTGAATTAAAGTTTACTTGACTAATTCTTAATTTTCCTTTAAAAATGTTGCATGTCAAATTGAAGGCTCCACAGCTCAGGATCTGAGCATCACCTGCATGTCCCTGCATGCTCCGTGTGCACTGGGCCTCCAAAGTTCTACAGGACATCCTCTCTGAGAAGTTGTTGGAAGACTTTCATCAGGAAGACCTTTGTTCATGTTACATCACAGTCTCTGCTGCACCTGTGAGAGCTGGCGAGGGCCCACACGGCCAGTGGTGCCTCCCACTTTTACTCCTTAGATGGCCAAAAAGCTGCATATTGTACAAAAGTACATAATTGTACAAAAGTACAGTTTTCATTTTTGACCATACTTCACTGAAGCCAAAAACAGCAGCCACAATAAAATCAAAGCATAAGTAAAGTGAAGGCAGACACACAGACCCATGGAAGGGGCTGGAGCCCCAGCGATCCTGGGCCCCTGCCCCCAGTTCATCAGTCAATACGTTCCTTGTATGGTTTCAGTCCAACAAGGTAGATTTCTGTCCTTTGTGACGGGCCTTCCTCTTTGATGGATGTGGACGTGGCCCCTGGGGATGCTGGACTAATATCTTTCTTCCTTGCAATGTTCTTCCTCACTTCCCTCTTTCTCTCGATTCCTTTTCTTCCTATTATTTAAAAATTTTTTTAATTGTTTAATTTACATCCAGGCTAGTTAGCATGTATTGCAATTGTAAGGTTTAAGAGATGGAGGCAGAGGCGAGAGGAAAGACAGAGACCAAATTATGGAGCCAAGAAGGCCTTTATTGGAGTCTGCAATTCCCGGGGGAGGTTCCGTGACTCTGGGAGTGGGGAGTCAGGGAAGTCACGCCTGGTATGGGAGAGCAAGGTGTTTTATGGGTGCAAAAGTTCTGGGTTTGAGCTCAGGTGGGCAGATAGCCAAGTAGGGGCATCTTTGGACTGTGGCAGGATTTAATAGGCTGTTCACTTCGGTGGGGTGGGGGATGCTGGAATTCCATGGTGACACATTCCAGTTTGAGAGAGTCCAGATTGGAGAATTGGGGATGTCAGTCCCTGGCGGTGCCTGGAACTATTATCTGACCCACAATAAAATGGCCGCTGGTGCTTTTCAGACGAGATCGGGCGTGTTCAGTGTGGGATGGCCATAGACTGCTGGTGCTTTTCAAATGGCTCGAGTCATTCCAGGTCTGCAGGTGGGAGTTGTCAGTGCACGCAGCTCTCCACAGCAAAGCGGCCGCTCAGTTGCCTTCCCTTGGCAACTCTTACAGCAATAATGGTTTCAGGAGTAGATTCCAGTGATTCATTCTCCATGTATAACATTCAGTGCTCATCCCAACAATTATTTTCCTGAATGCCCCTTGATGAGGTTTTAGGGTGGCAGTGGAGTTCATGGGGTCCAGAGCCAACGACCATAAAAGAATTCTTGAAGACATCTTTATTGCAAAAAGATGATTTTATTAAAGCATGGGGACAGGACCTGTGGGCAGGAAGAGCTGCCCTGGGGCCATGAGCGAGACCGATTATATACTATGGACTTGGAGGAGGTAAAGTCCAGGGAAATTTTCTAGTGAGATTTTCTTATGCTAAAAAGACTCCCAGGATACTGGAGGCCTAGGTACTGTCAAGCTAAGGTTGTTTGCCCTCTAGCAAAGCATTAGCATTAAGACAGTAGGGAGTTCCTGGAGAAACATTTTACTCTGCCAGCCTCAAGTAGTTGTCCATGGACTGCAGGTTATGCGGAAATTTAGTTTTATCTGGCATCTCCTTCCACCTTTGTTTCCCACATCACTATGGAAGGATGTCGGAGACCTAGATCTTGCAGGATTATGATATCCATTGTTTTCCCCTTTTTCTTTCTTCTTGGGCAGCCAGGAGTGCTTGAGGAATAGCACACATATCCCACTGGGGTCGTTGGGAGTGAGGGCTGGTCGTTGTGGCCTGTCAGCCTGCCTTACGCTCCCTCGTCGAGGCCCTGTCCTGGGTATTTTCATGGATTTCTAACTAACCACTGATCAGGAATTGAGCGCTGTTTCTGCTTCTGGATAAGTGACTGGTATAAATTCACTCCAGAGTTTCTCCTGCAGATGAGAAGACAAGCGGCAGTGGCCTTTCCGACCCAGGAAATGTCGTGGCAATGGCCTCAAATACTGAAAATGCAGGAAATTTTCCACAGACTTGCTACATAAACAATATGTTAATCCATTCATTAGTTTATCACTTACTCAGCTTTTCCTCTTTGTATCAGAAACATATTCTCTGAGAGTAATTCCAAAATGTATGGGATGCTGCTATGTGTCCAGATATTTAAGGTATAATGAACAATCTCTTCCTCCTGTTATGCCCAGATTGTGGGGTCCCCAAAAACCAAGACCACCAGGGAGTCCGAATCATATATGCAAAAAGAAAGGGCATTTATTTGGGCTTAAGCTTGGTCTCTCAGATCTCACCGATGCAGTGGATGTGTGCTGAGAGCCCCGAACATTGGTCAAGCAGGATTTTTATTACAGTTGGGGGCAAGGCATGGTGTGAAAGGTGGGGTGAGGGGCAGGAATTACAAGATGATTGGGCGACGCATGAGCAGAGGCTGGTGCGGTGCGGGGTGATTGGCTAATTTAAAACTAAGCGGGCCTAGAAAGTAGCGGGAATGTCAGGTACCTTTCTGGCATCTTATGATTGGCCCGGGCCAGGGGTGGTGCTTGCTCAGGCAATAGGTGGATGTGGGTCGTTTTTTCTTTCTGCCGCTGCTGAATCTCTCCTGGGAAGACAGTGACTTAGGCCTCCTAGTTTCTGAGGCTTATTTGAAGCCTGTCATGGCGTTGGTTTGGCTCTTCACTCCAAGCTTGTTTTTTTCTAATGTGTGTATTTAATCACCTGGGGCAGATTTCAGAACTGTGAAATAAAAAAATTCAGCCATGTATATTTGAAGATCTAATCAACTTTATTAAACGATCCATGAATCGGGCATAACCCCATCTGGCATGCAGGTGGGCACTCAGAGGAGTTGAATAATGAAGGTGTTTTAGAGGCAGGGGCCGGAGAGTTAGAGAATGAGAAGGGTTTTTCCAGAAGTCAAGCCTGTTTCCTCAGGGAGAGAGAAAGGAGTCTTATCATGCACATGGCCTCATCTTTTTTAGTGGGTTTTAGATGTGTTAGTTGACAGATTCACTGGTGCGGATGGAAAGAAAAATGTAAGATTTAATAGGTGGAGGCAGAGATGAGAGGAAAGAAGGAGACCAAGTTATGGGGCCAAGAAAGACTTTATTGGGGTCTGGGGTCCCCGGGCGGGGTTCTGTGACTTGAGTAAGGGTTGAGTCAGGGAAGTCGCGCCTGGTATGGGAGGGTGAGATGTTTTATGAGTGAAAGAGTTCCGGGTTTGGTGTTGGGAGGGCAGATAGCCAAGTAAGGGCATTTTTGGGCTGTGGTGGGGTGGGATTGGTTGTTTCCTTGGTCGGAGTGATGGAAAATTGGAGCTTCATGATTGGCTGTTTTCAAATGGCGTGGGACATTCCAGGTCTGCGGTGGGGGTTGTCAGTGCATGGAGCTCTCCCCCGACCCACAGCAAAATGGCTACTCGGTCACCATCTTAAGGTAATTCTCACAAAAAATATCCTGCCTGACTCACTTAGGCTACATTTCTGGGGTCACTGAAATTAGTTAGATGGGCTATGAAGCACCAGTGTGGGAACTCAGTTTATAACATCATTTTGGGTTTGTGATTTTATTTTTCTGACAAGATGTGGTTCAAGAGGATGTATCTTCATCCTCTTGTCCCCCTGCCAGCAGGAGCTGCTCTTGGTGGCCTGCTGGGACAGAGAGGGGGGCACTACCTCTGCTCTGGTCCTAGTCTCCTCCTCAGCCAGGTGCTTTGTGTTTCAGTTTTGGGACTGGGCTGTCTGAGTGTTCCCCCTTTTCCCTCAACAGCTGGAGCCTCTTAGTCTGGGATAAGGTGTGTTCCTGTCTCTCCCCCACTGCCCTTCCCCAGCTGCAGTGTGGCTCACTGTGCACTGAGACATAAGTCTCCTTTCTGTGTGGGGAATGGTGGCCTTCCTGCCCTTCTCTGGAGGGAGCTGCTGTCAGGCCTCAGGCTTATGCCACCCGGAAGCAGTTCCCTGGTGTGTGTCTTGGACTCAGCTTGTCAAGAGCCCCTGGCCAGGTCAATAGGGAATAACCTAGAGATACAGAAAATTTCCTGAGTCTGTAACTCTCAGGACCTCCCAGAATTCAAGTGGCCTTCAGTCACTAGTTAGCAATTGTAGCTGAATTATTGTTTCTGGCTTATGGAGTCTCTGACATCTTTCTTAAGTAAGCAAGGGTTTGCAGTAACCAGATCAGGAGGAGGCAGTAGTGCAGTCAGTAAAAGAATTCACTCAAAGGAAAACAAAGGACAGAAGTTTCTTGAATACACTGTGAAGGAGCAAGGAGCAGTACAGAAGAGATGGTCAGCAAGAAGGCAGTGGTGTTGGGGACTGTGGTTAAGGGGGTAGGTGAATGGGCATGAGAATGCAAGGAATTCAGCTTTATTGGTACCTGTGTTCAGGCAAAGGTAACCTATTGGTCAGCTGGGGCTTATGGATATTTGGAGGTGGGTCTCCTAGTGGGCCTGTTTGCACTCATTCACGGGGTCACGGTGGGCCCTTCTGTCTTACTCAGGTTTCCATATTCCAGGTGCTGACCCAAAGTAGCTTCTACATTCCCACTGGCACGTCCACAATGACCGATCTTTGGCATTTGGAGAGAGGTCTCATTTTTTGTGCTTCCTCCTGTTGAACAAGGGGTTCTGTGGTTATATAGCAGAGCATGCTACTATATTAACATACTGACAGGTGATTTGAATATAATTCCCTCGTGGTCAGGTTCATGGGATTAGGGGGAGGGGGTTCTCTGATCATAGAGGTACAATCCCTGTTGACCCATCATTCGAATGTGGAAATGTCGGATTCTTGAAGAGATAAGTTGAACAAAGAGGCTAAATAGTAAGGGACCAATAATTAGGAGTAGGAGTATTGAGGACAGGGGTCCTAAGAAGGGAATAAGCCAGCAGGGCCATGAACAGGTTTCTTTCCAGGAAAATCAGCCTTATGTTGGATGGTCCCAGAGGGAGGAAACCAAAAGAAGGTTATGATGAGAAAGACACAGATTAGCCAAAAAAGGGGTGTGACTGTGTTGTGAGAGCAGGACATCAAGGCGGCAACAGCTCCAGGTAAGTTATGAATTCTGACCATGTAAATTCGGAGAGGTCAACCTGAAGGAACATATTGAGAATGAAGTCTTGGGATTGGGAAGTAGAAATCATGAGAGTTTTGGGAGGAAGGCATTTAGGGAGTTTTTCTAAGACAATATCATAGAATGATTGAATTCGAGAGAGTGGGGATTGGCAACGGGCCAGATCCCTGGGCCTCTGGGCGTCTGGGTGTGTATCACCTGAATCTTATTTGAGTAACAGACAGAGCTCTCTCACCAGCTCACAGCTGTGTTTGGCAGAATGCTCCTCATTTGGGGCCAGAGAAGTCTTGATTCTGGGAAGACGGGTCTGGGAAGAGAAGTGTGAAGTTTTACAGCTATTGGAATAGTCCAGAGAACTTGTTACGGCCAGTCCAGACAGATTCAAGTGGCTTTTTGTACTGCAAGAGTCTTAAGTTATACCTCCGCCCTATCCCCAGATATAAGTTTTGGATGCATGTTACCTGAGAAAGAGGGGTAAGGTCTTGGACTGTATGATTTTGGTGGTCATTGATGGTAGAGACAGTTTGCCAAGGGATATAGCATACTGTGTGAGATAATGGATTTCAGGGTCTAATAAAAGATCTGTGTAGAGGAAGGGTCTCCCATAAAGAACCTTGAATGGATAAAGTTGGGTTGTGGATTTTGGGGTTATAATTGACTTTAATAATGCAAGGGGAAGGTGTGTTGGCCAAAAGGTTGAGTTTCAAGGAAGAGTTTAGTGAGGAGCCTTTTTTTATGGTTTGGTTGGCCCTCTCTGAGGACTGTGGCTGCCATGTTACATGCCGATGGTATTCTGTCAGGGGCTTGGTTAACTCCCTGTGCTATTGAGAAATAAGAGTGGGGCCATTGTCTTACTGTAAGGAGCAGGAAAGCCGAAAACAGGGAAGGATGTAATCAAGCAGAGCAGTGGTAACTTCTGAATTCCTTTCTGTTTTAGTGGGAAAGACTTCAATCATCCCATAAAGGTGTCTACAAAGACCAATAGATAACTGAGCCCCTTGCAGGGAGGCATTTGTGTAAGATTTATTTGCTAATCTTCCTCTGGTAGACCCCCTAGTCTTTGGACAGGTTAAAGAAATGGGGAAGACTATGGGTCCCCTCTGGGTTGATGTGACCACAGATAGAATGCACCTGGGAGATAGGTGAGAGGGTTTGGGGACATTTCCATTGTAATGTTTCTGGGGGTAACAATTTATTACTAAGGACTTGAAGCCTTACGTCTTGAGTATGGGAAAAGGCTGTTTCCAATGTCCTTTGTGTTTCTTCCTGAGTATATTGTGGGGAAAAGAGATTTATACTTTGGGAACTAAGAAGCTTGAAGGAGCAGCCTGGTGGGTGTCTTTGCTTCTCTGTTAGCTCTGCTGTTTCCAACAGAGACTGAATCATTATCCTTTGGATCGGCCTTGCAATGAGTAATAGCTATTTAGGTGGAAAGCATAACTCCTGCTAGCAATGCCAAAATTTCAGAGGCATGTTTAACTAGGGTATTTTGGGGGCTGTGAAGAAGTCCCTATCTCTCCATATAGAGCATGGTCATGGGCCATATGGGAGGCATAAGCTGAATTGGCATATATATGTTTAGTTTCATTTTTGTACCCAGTTGGAGGGCTTCAGTAAGAACAATCATTTCAGCCTTTGGGCTGAGATAGTAGCACCTGGAAGAGGTCTGGACTCAATAATTTTGGTTAAGTAAGCTAGCAATAGTGTATCCAGAGACCCATACTCTGAGTAGGAAATGGCTGCCATCCGTGAGCCATATAGCCATATATCTAGAGGAAATCTTGAAATCTGATGTGGTGCTACAAGGCAAATCTATGGTTTCTAGGCAAAAGCATTTCAAGAGGACACTTGTGGGATCTGTCAGTAAGATGGCAGGTTTTAGGGTCTGACATGGCTATATATTTAGTCCTGGTGTTTCTAATAAAAGGGTTTGGTATTTTGTAATTCTACTATTGGAGATCCAATGAAATGCCCTAAATTTAAGATATCCAATACCTGATGGGGTACATAAACAGTTATGCCTTGTTCCAAGGTTAATTTAGAGGCCTCTTCTACCAGTAGGGCCACAATGCTTGTCTTTGAAGGCAGGGAGGCCATCTTGCACCACAGGACCTTGATGCTTAGAGAGGTTGTAGCTAGGACCATTGTAACTGCCTACTTTAGGGCCTCAAAAGCATTTGTCATTTCAAAGTCCCACTCCAAAAAGACTCCTCCTCAGGTCCCTTCAGGGTCTCATAAAGAAGCTTTTGTTTTATTTTGTTTGGTTTTTGAGATGGGGAAGCGAGGGGCAGAGATAGGGAATCAGAGAATCCCAAGCAGGCTTCATGCCCAGCACAGAGCCTGATGCAGGGCTCAATCCCATGAACCATGAAATCATGACCTGAGCTGAAACCAAGAGTTAGATACTTAACTGACTGAGCCGTGCAGGTGCTCCAAAGAGCTTTGTTACTAATTCATTTTGGGGTATAAATATTCCATTAATCCCAGCCATACTCAAAAAGAAATACTGCTCCTGCCTTATAGAGGGGTTTTTCATATTTAAAATGAGACCCTTATGGTGGTCAGAGATGCTCTTAGTCCCAGGGGTTAATATTAATACTAGAGGAATATTAATACTATCTGAAACACCAGGATAGTATTTGTGTCAGAGATGTTCTCATTGGGGTTGCAGCTAAATAAATCATCTGCTATTTAAAGTAAGGCATTGTCTCTAGGGAGCTGAAGGGTGGACAGATCCTTGCCGAGAGTCTGCCCAAATGAATGTGGACTGTCTCTAAATCCCTGAGTGAGGATAGTCCAAGTTAGCTGTTGGGTAACCTGGGTGGAGGGGTCCTGCCACCCAAAGGCAAAGAGGAACTGGGAATCTAGTGCCCTGGGATGCAAAAGGTAGCATTTTTGATCAGATAAAGTGTCTGAGGGGATCTGTCCTAGGAGGGCGTGAGGTTTGGAACAACTGAGTGAATAGGAATAACAACTTCGTTGATAGCTCTTAGGTCCTGTACCATTCTATATGAGCTATTGGGCTCTTTAATTACCAAGATGGGGGTATTACAAGGAGAATTAGAGGTTCAGAAAAGTCCTGTTGCTAAGAATTTTTGTATGAGTGGCTGTAGTCCCTGTTTGGCCTCAGAACGTAAAGGGTACTGGTATTTTCTGGGGAAGAAATGAGCATCTTTAAGCTGTATCCTTGAGGAGGTTTTGTAGAGAGCATCTCAGAACAGAAGTGTTCCATACATGAGGGGGCACCTTTTGAAATATGGAGATCCTGATGCTTGAAGGGGCAGAGGGCTTGGAGGACAAAAATGCCAGCAGGGTGCAGACAATCTCAGAAAGGCAAAGGTTAGTTTATATCTGTCATTATGTCCCTTTCAGGTATTAGAGAGAGGCAATCAAATAAAACAAGACAAGCAGTGGTTAAATGTACTGTAACCTGAAGAACCAATTAAAGGGGAGGTGGGCTTTCCCTTCTTTGGGCCCCCATCTGCGCAGTCTTTGTTGGGTAGAGTCTGTACATTATGATAAAACTCAGCACACAGAGTTCTGGAAAGATGGCACTGTAGAAGGACCCTGAGATCACTAGATAACACCCGTGTCAGTTTAAGTCACCCAGAAGACAACCCAAAGACTGACAGAACTAACTCTCCATAGTTAAATGTTGAGGAAAGAGTGCATTGAAAAGGTAAGATAGGTAGAAGAGCTAAGGAGCTGAAGGTCCCCTCAGGATGTGTGGACACAGAGGGGTGCATGGACACAGAGAAGGGATAGAGACAGACTCACACTGGGGTGCCCATGTGGGGAAGAAAAATCCCCATAATATTTGGCTTTGAAAACCAAAGGGACATAATTTTTGGAGTTCTTAGAAGCATGGGACTTAACACTTGGATCATAAAAATTCAGCTCATCCCTGGGAGAGCTAAGAGAGCAAAAGGAAAATGAGTCCCCCGCCTCCACTCTTTAAGAAACAGCCCCACAAAGTTATCCCATAGAAGCTGCATTTGAAATACACCCGGGTCATATGAGATGAAGAGTTATTCACTAATCTCAAAACATGGCCCAGAGGGAGAGAGATTGTATAAGATTCCTCAGAGAATAAGGGAGCTGGCAAGTGCCATTTTTCTCCTCTCAATATAAGCATAAAGACAACTGTGGGAACCCACACAGAGTCAATACTCACTCACTAACTTGCTTTCTATCAGCATGCCCACACCCATGTTTTCCTACAAACACCCTCCCTTCAGCCAGGGCTTCTGATCCAGGGCCTCTCCCAGAGCAGCTCTGTGCAAATCTTGTTAAGACAATGCATCCTGCTCTTATACCCATCTGTGGATCCATCCACTCCAACCCAGGCTGCCGGATCCATTGACTGTAGCCCTCCCCCAGCAACATACTTATGCCAATATTGCCTCCTATACCTGTGCTTTTCAGCAGATCTGCCCCCACCAATAAGCTCTTGTCAGGTGCCCTTCCAAAGCAGTAACACAGGCCTGGCAATGTGTAAGCAGCCCAGACAGGGGCCAAGCCATTCCAAAGTGACTCCTTCCCTGGAGAAAGGGAAAGATAACTGTGCAGATCATTCTGACTGCAACCCAGAATTGGGCTGGAGGCAGACATCTGGTCTGATGCAAGGCCCTCCCAAAAATGAAAGCTTCTAAAAAGGACAACCCAGGGAATGTGCCTGTGGTTCATGCTACTGTATCTCTGCAAAACTCTGGTTGTGACACAAGTAAAGTCCAAGGAAGCCCCAGACCGGCCAACTTAGAACACAGAGACCAAACCCTGCCCACAGTAGGCAAGAACCCCCATTGCAGATGACTGGACTAAAGGAAATAGTGGATCAGCCACCACACCAGGACACATGCAACACACATAGGGGTGAGCCCTCTCAAGTGCTAGGTTCTGGTGAATGGGGGACACTGCACTGGAGTGCATGACAGGACCTGTCTTCATAAAGCCACTACTTACAAGAGCAGGAGATGTAGTTAACTTTCCTAACATACAGAAACAGATACAGAGAATGAAACACAATGAAGTGACAGAGGAATATGTCCCAAATGAAAGATCAGGACAGCATCACAGCAAGAGAACTGAATGAAACAGATAATTAATATGCCTAATAGAGAATTAAAAGTAATCATCATAAAGATACTCACTGGTTTGAGAAAAGTATGTAGGACCTCAGTAAGACCTCCAACAAGGAGATAGAAAACATAAAATAGAACCAATCAGTGATGAAGAACTCAATAAATGATTTAAAAGTACACTAGATGAAACAAATAGAAGACTAGAGGAATAGAAGGACAGTGACTGGAGGACAGGGTAATGAAGATGGTCAAGCTGAACAGGAGAGAGAGGGAACAAAATATAAAATGAAAATAGACTTAAGGAACTCAGAGACATCATCACACATAATAACATTTGCATTGTAGATCACAGAAGGAGAGAGAGAAAAGGGCAAAAACATTATTTAAAGAAATAATAGCGAAATCTGGTGAAGGAAAGAGAAATCAACAATCAGAAGGCATAAAGTTTCCCCTCCAACCTAAGGAGGTTCCCACCACCATACGTATTAATTAAACTGTTGAAAACTGTGATAAAGGAGAATTTTATTTATTTATTTAATTTTTTAAAATGTTTTATTTATTTTGATACAAAGAGAGACAGAGCATGAGAGGGGGAGGGGCAGAGAGAGAAGGAAACACAGAACTGGAAGCAGGATCCAGGCTCTGAGCTAGCTGTCAGCACAGAGCCTGACTCCGGGCTCGAACCCACAACCATGAGATCTGACCTGATCCGAAGTCAGAGGCTTAACTGACTGAGCCACCCAGGCGCCCCAGAGGAGAATTTTAAAAGCAGCAAGAGAACAGAAGACAGTCATATACAAGAAAAACCCATAATGCTTTTTTTAAACAGAAACTCTGCAGGGCAGAAGGGAATGTCATGATATATTTAAAGTATGAAAGGAAAATTTTGTAGCCAAGAATGCTCTATACAGCAAGGCTATTTTTCAGAATAGAAGGAGAGATAAAGAGTTTCTAGACAAACAAATGTTAAAGGAATTTGTAAGCACTAAACTCACAACACAAAACATGTTAAAGGGGACTCTGAGTGGAAAAGAAAGACCAAAAGGAAACTAAGCACAAATGCAATAAAAATAAGGATATCCATAAAAACATATAAGGGTCTCACAAAATAAAAGGATGTAAGTATGACATCATATACCTAAAACATAGAAGGGGGAGAGGAATTAAAAAATGGGTTCAAATTTAAGTGATCTTAATTTAATATTAACTGTTACATACAAAAGCTGTTATATACGGACTGGATGATAACCACAAATAAAATATTGGTACTAGAAATGAAACAAAATAGAGAAAAGAATCCAAATACATTACTAAAGAAAGCCAACAAGCCAAAGGAGAAAAGAGCAAGGAGAGAAAGGAAAAGAGAATGAAAAAACCAACCATAAAACTAGAAAGAAAATGGCAATAAGTACATATTTATCAAGAGTTACACTGAATGTAAATGGACTAAGGGCAGCTGGCTACTCAGTTGGTTGGGTGCCTGACTCTTGATTTGAGCTCAGGTCGTAATCTCATGATTCATGAGTTCGAGCCCCATGTTGGGCTCTACACTGGCAGTGCAGATCCTGCTTGCAATTATCTCTTTCCCTCTGCCTTTCTGCCCTCCCTCACCTGCATGCTCTCTACTTCAAAAATGAAGAAAAAAATTTAAAAAGGAAGTAAATGGACTAAATACTCCTATCAAAACACATAGGATAATGGGATGGATGAAAAGAAAAAAAGCAAGTCCTATCTCTGCTGCCTACAAGAGACTCATTTTGGACCTAAGGACACACACTGATTCAAACTGAAGGGATGGAGAAGCATATATCAAGCAAATGGATGTGAATTGGACAAAATAGACTTTAAAAGAAAGACTGTACCAAGAGACAAAAAGGACACTAAATAATGATAAAGGAAGTGATCCCACAAAAAAATAGAGCAATTGTAAATATTTGTGCACCCACATGGGAGGACCCAAATACATATAACAGCTAATGAGAAACATAAAGGGAGCAATCCACAGTAACACAATAAGATTAGGGCTTTATAAAACCCCACTGACATTGAGGGACAGACTATCCAAGCAGAAAATCAATAAGGAAATTGAGATTTTGAATGACACATTGGACCAGATAGATCTAAATGGTGTATTCAGACCATTCCATCTTAAAACAGCAGAATACATTTTCTTTAATAATCACAACACTGTGAAACTAGAAATTAACCACAAGCAAAAATCTGGAAAAAGCGAAAATACATGGAGGTTAAATAACATGCTACTAAACAATAAATGGGTCACCCCCAAAATCAAATAGAAAATTTAAAAATACATGGAAAGAAATGAAAATGAAAATACAATGGTCCAAAATTTTTGGGATTCAGCAAAAGCTGCTGTAAAAGGGAAGTTTAGAGCAATACAAGGGCACCTCCAGGAACAAGAGATCTCAAATAAATGACCGAACCTTACAATTAAAGGAGCTAGGGAAAGAAGAACACCAAAGCCCCAAAAAGAGTAGAAGAAAGGAAAGAATAACAATTAGAGCAAAAATAAATGATATCAGAAATTAAAAAGAAAAACGCAATAGAACAGATCAATAAAACTAGTAGGTAGTTCTTTGAAAAGATCAACAAAATTGATAAACACTTAGACCCACAAGAAACAAAAGAGTGAGCGACAGAGCAAATTTAAATAAACAAAATAAAAAATGAAAGAGGAGAAATAGTGGCGCCTGAGTGGTTTAGTTGGTTAAGCGTCTGACTCTGTATTTGGCTCAGGTCATAGTCTTGAGGTTTGTGATATCGAGCCCTGTGCCAGGCTCTGTGCCGGCAGCAAGGGACCTGCTTGGGACTCTCTCTCTCTCTCTCTCTCTCTCTCTCTCTCTCCCTCTCAAAATAAACAAACATTAAAAAAAAAGAAAGAGGAGAAATAATACCTGACACAACAGAAATACACAGGATTGTAGGAAAATATTATAAAAAATTATATGTTCACAAATTGTACAACCCTCGAAAAATAGAGAGATTCCTAGAAATGCATAACTTCCAAAAAATGAAGCATGAAGAAATGGAAAATTTGAACAGACCAAACACCAGCAATGAAATTGAATCCTTAAGTAAAATTTCCTAACAAACAAAAGTCTAGGATCAGGAAACTTCACAGGAGAATTCTACCAAAAATTTAAAGAAGACATAATACCTATTCTTCTCAAACAGTTCCACTAAATAGAAGAGGAAGGAAAGCTTCCAAAATCATTTTATGAGGCCAACATGACCCTGAGATCAAAAGCACATAAAGACACTACACAAAGAGAGAACTACAGGCCAACACTTCTGATGAACAAAGATGCAAAAATTCTCAACATAATATTAGCAAACTGAATCCAATTATACATTAAAAAATCAGTCATCACAGTCAGTGGAATTTATTCCTGAGATACAAGTGTCATTTGATATTCACAAATCAGTCAACATAATGTAAGAGAAAGGATAAAAAGGTGTGGGATCATTTCAACAGATGCAGAAAAACCATCTGACACAGCACAACATCCACTGATGGTAAAATCCCTCTGCAAAATAAATGTGGATGCAACATACCTCAAAATAATAAAGACCATATTTAACAAATCCACAGCCAACATCCCACCTGATAATGGAAAATTCAGAGCACTTCCCCAAGGTCAGGAAGAAGACACGGATGTCCACTCTCACCACTTTTATTCTACAGAATACTGGAAGTCCCAGCCACAGCAATCAGAGAAGAGGAAGGAATAAAAGGCATCCAAATTGACAAGGAAGATGTAAAACTTTCACTACTTGCATATGACAGGATCTTATATGTAGAAAACCCTAAAGATTCCACCCCCCAAAAAGAAACTACTAGAACTGATAAATGAATTCAGGAAGATTGCAGGATAAAGAATCAATACAGAGAAATCCCTTGCATTTCTATACACCAGTAATGAGGCAATAGAAAGAGAAATTAAGAAAGCCATCCCATTTACAATTGCCCTCAAAATAATAACATACCTAGGAATACACTTAACCAAAGGAGTAAAAAATCCTGTACTCAGAAAACTATAAAACACTGAATAAAAAAAATTGAAGGTGATACAAAGAAATGGAAAGACATTCCATGCTCATGGACTGGAAGAACAAATACTGTGAACATGTCCGTACTATCCAATGCAATCTACAGATTTAATGCAATGGCCTTAATATACGAACAGCATTTTCCACAGAAGTAGAGCAAACAATCATAAAATTTATATGGAATCACAAAAGATTCTGAATGGCGAAAACAACCTTGAAAAAGAAAAACAAAGCTGGAAGTATCACAATTCCAGATTTCAAGTTATACTACAGAGCTATAGTGGTCAAACAGTATGGTACTGGCACAAAATAGACATTTAGACCACTGGAACAGAGGAGAGAGCACAGAAATAAACCCACAATCTTATGGTCAATTAATCTGTGACAAAGGAGGCAAGAAAATGCAATGGAAAAAAAGTCTCTTCAACAAATGGTGTTGGGAAAACTGGACAGCTACATGCAAAAGACAGAAATTACACCACTTTCTTACACCATGCACAAAAATAAGTTCAGAGTGGATTAAGGGCCTAAATGTGAGACCTGAAACCAGAAAAATCCAAAGAGAGCACAGGCAGTAATGTCTCTGACATCAGCCACAGCAATGTTTTTCTAGATATGTCTCCTGAGGCAATGGAAACAAAAGTAAAACCAAACTGTTGGGATTATAGCAATATGTAAAAAAAAAAATATTCTGCACAGGAAAAAAATCTATTAATAAAACTAAAAGAAAATCTATTACATGTGAGTAGATATTTGCTAGTGATATATGTGATCTTGGGTTAGTCTCCAAAATATATAAAGAACTTGTGCAACTCAACAATTAAAAAATGGGCAGAAGACATGAACAGACATTTCTCCAAAGAAGACATCCAGATGGCCAGAAGACTCATGAAAAGTTGGCCTCCAACACTCATAATCAGGGAAATACAGATCAAAACCATAAGGAGATATCACCTCACATGTGTCAGAGGGCTCAACTAAAAAACATAAGAAATAAATGTGGGCGAGGTTGTGGAGGAAGAGGAACCCTTGTACACTAGTGATGGGAATGCAAATTGATGGAACCACTATAGAAACAGTATAGAAGTTAAATTAAAAACAAAAGTACCATATGATCCTGTAATTCTACCACTGAAAATTTACTCAAAACTGTGAAAACACTATAATGAAAAGATGCATGCAACCTGACGTTTAGTGCAGCATTTTTACAATAACCAAGATTTGGAGGCAGCACAAGTGTCTATGGATAGATGAAGGAAAAAAGATCTGGTATGTATACATAACAGAACATTACTTAGCCATAAAAAGGACTGAAATATCACCATTTACAGCAACATGAATGAAGCTAGAGAATATGATGGTAAGAGAAATAAGTCAGAGGAAGAGAATTATCCTATGATTTCACACATTGGTGGATTTTACGAAACAAAACAAATGAAAAAAGAAGGGACAAATGAAAAGACAGACTTTTAACAATAGAGAACACACTGCTGGTTACCAGAGGGGAGGGGGGTGGGGATAGGGGAAATAGGTGAAGGGAATTAGGATTATACTTATATTGATGAGCCCTGAGTAGTGTAGAGAATTTTTCAATCACTATATCGTACCCCTTAAGCTAATGTAACACTGTATGTTCAACAGAATTTTGAAAAACCAACCAAAGGAAAAGAAAAAACTAACTCAGGACTCCAGACTGTATAGCTCTTGGTTACGTGTTTTTTCCTCCAAAGTAGACTAAGAACTCCTTGGATACAGTGATTGCACTGTGAACACTGTGTTTTCATGAGTGTAACAAGGTTCTTGGATCCAGGCTGCTGCTAAGTGACTGTTTGGTGAGCGAATATGTTACTACAAGTCACACAGAGAGGGAATTCTTCAGATGCTTCAATGCCTTACAGTCTCTGTGATGGCAACTGGTTCCTCCCTAAGAATAATGGTGAACGGCGCTAGCAGAGGCTGTAACACAGGCAATCGTGGGGGAATCTGGGAAAGCAATTAGAGCAAGTGTTAAAAAGAAATCAATGGGCTCAAAATGGCGGCTTGGACCAGGCCAACTCCCTAAACCTTGTTTAATATCTAACCTAAGTGCAGTTCCAACCTCACCCAGAAATGTAAGTTTTCCCCTGTCAGTGAGGAATTCTCTGTTCAGTGCCAATGAGGTCCTCTGTCACGTGGGCCCTCTCCATCCCCCAAGAAGGGGAGGTCATTTGCATGACTAGACCCCAACCTTCTCCATTAAGGGAAGGTGACCTTCAAATCAATCTGCTTGATTTTGGTTGTTGTTTTTTTCAAATGTTTATTTATTTTTGAGAGATAAAGAGAGTATGAGCAGGGAAGGGGCAGAAAGAGAGGGAGTCACAGAATCTGAAGCAACTCCAGGGTTTGAGCCTGATGCAGGGCTAGAACTCATAAACCATGGCGAGATCATGACCTGTGCTGAAGGTGGTCACTTAACCAACTGAGCCACCCAGGCACTCCATTGATTTTGTATTTCAACACAGGCAAGGAGAAGTCAGAGATGTGAATGAGCTGGGTTGGGGGTGAGACATGAAGGAGGTCCAAGGGGAGTGACCCAAGGGCATGACAGACAGGGTGACAGCAGGGTCCAGGGCTGGGTGCTGAGGACACTTTTGTTTCATGGATTATTGTGTGGATGATAAGAAAAGGCATGAGAGGTGGAGTCACTTTTGCATGCTGTATAAGACTTGTTCTGCAGAACCTGAAAGATGGCCCAGGGAGCAGGATGGAGGCCGGTGACAGGGAGAAGCTGGAAGCCCTGGAGGAGGGTCAGACCTGGAGGGGAAGTGAAAGTCAGAGTAGGTGTCCAGCGTTGAGGGTGGACCCTGTTTACATTGTTGCAGAGACTCAGGGAAGGCTTGTGTGTTGAGAAGGAAGTCACAAGAGAGGAGCTGTGTGTAGGGAGGTTTTTTAGAACAGACGCCAAAGACCCACTTTCTAAGAGAAAGAAAGAGCATCCGCAAATAAGATGCTGTTGTTACAACTGGTGTTGTTCACGGTTCTTGTTCCAGATGTTGACAGTGACAATGGTGAGGTTGTGGGCCTTCCCAATGGGAGCACATGTGTGTGTGTGTACCTATGTTGTGTGTATGTGCATGCATGTCATGTGTGCACATGTGTACAAGTCTGTGTAAGTGTGGTGTGTACACATGTGTGCCCATGTGATTGTATATCTCATGTGTATACATGTGCTGTGTGTCTGCATGTGTGTATAAATGTGTGTGAGTGTGTGCATATAGGTCCCTGTGTGTGCCTCTCTCTGTGTGTCTGTGGGTGCACATGTGTGTATGTTTGTATATATGTCTACGTGAGTGCATACATGTATAATTGAGTGTGCAGGTGTGTCAGTGTGTTTGTACACTTACGGTGTGGGTTCCCCAGCACATACCTGGAGAGTGAGGGTTTCAGCCTGGTTCCTTCCTGAGTATCTCTGACCTCAGGGCCCTGTGCTTTTCTAAACATTGGGTACAAAGCTCGGGGCCCCTGGGTCGCACATGTCTCCAGAGAGAACTATGGCTCCCTGTCCGCCAGATTTTGATGGCCTCCCTAGAACGTTTATTGTGCGTTCTCTCTCCTTCCCAATGCCCTCTTCGTCCTCAGTCTATCTCTTCCTCTGGCACAGACTCCCCGGAGCCGATCTCTTTTCGAACCATCCTGACAACATCTTTTTACAACCGTTCCTGGACAGAGAATCAGGGCTCAATTTGGCTGGATGAGCTGCAGACTCATGGCTGGGACAGCAAGACTGGAGCTTTCATTTTCCTGCGGCCTTGGTCCAAGGGCAATTTCAGCACTGAGGAGCTGGTGGAATGTGGAAAGTCATTTCACACATTCTCCGTCAGATTTCCTCTGGTGTTTCAGGACCATGTCAGTCAATGGGAGCTCGAATGTGAGTCCAGGTCTCTCAGGGCGGGAGGGATGGATGGGCAGGTACAAGTGTCTTTTGAGTTTCTTCTTCCTCCAGGAAAGAGCCTCCACTGGATTCTGAACCTCATGTCTCCCCATCAGAAAACTGAATCAGGGGGAAGGGGGTGGGGGCAGAAACCAGGACCTGATCTGGAGAAGCTTCACATTTTCTGCTACTTCCCCTCCTCTTGATCTCAGACTGGCTCTCGTTTCTCCACTAGTGTCTCCCATGACCACCCCACTCCCTGGGCTCCAGGCAGGCACAGCCCTCTCCTTCACTGTGTGACTGATCCTTGAAATGTGCTTTGCTTCTCATTCAATCCCTCAGAAAACCTTGTCTATGTGTCCCCTGTGCCCACTGCTCCCCCCTAACACTGGAAAGTTTTATCCCAGCTCTCCCGAGGAGCTCTTCCCTGTTCTCTGCCCACACCCTTCCTATTTCTTCTCCAACATTTGTTCCTTTTTCAGTCACTTACTTCTTCTTCTGCCTCCAGTGACCACCATTTCCCACCTGTCTGAACCTCCACTCAAACCAAACTTTGTTCCATTCCCTCCAATACTCTCAACTTCTCCCTCTGATTCATCCATCCTTGGCTGCTACTCACCTCATTTCATCTTTTTCCCTTCCCCTTCTTTTAATTCACAGCCTCCCTTCCCAGATCTCTTCCAGGTACAGATGGCTAAAGGCTGTGAACTGTACAACAGGGAACCATCAGTAGGCTTCATGAATATTGCATATCAAGAATCAGATCTTGTGAGCTTCCAGAACATGTCATGGTGGCCATCTCCAAAGGGAGGAAGGAGGGCTCAGCAGGTCTGCACACTATTCAGTCAGTACCATGTGGTCAACTTAAGGATACAAGTAAATATTAATAACATCTGCCCTCGTTTCCTCTTGGGTCTTCTTGACGCAGGGAAGGCAGATCTGCAGCGACAAGGTCAGTCCTGCTCCCTCCCTCCAAGCTTTCTCTCATTGCACTCATAAATTTGCAACATTTTCTCAAATTCAGGGGAGAAGGGGCCAAGAGAGAGAGGGGATGATGGTGACAGGATTCTAGAGGTGGAAAAATGTGTGTATCTAAAGTGATGTGAAGATCTACCTTCTCAGTCTGAAAGTACCTGTCCTGTTTCTCCAGTGAGGCCAGAGGCCTGGCTGTCCCGTGGCCCCAGCCCTGGTCCCGGTTGTCTGCTGCTGGTGTGCCACGTCTCCGGCTTCTACCCAAAGCCAGTGTGGGTGATGTGGATGCGGGGTGAGCAGAAGCAACAGGGTGCCCAGCAAGGTGACATCCTGCCCCATGCAGACGGGACATGATATCTTCAGACGTTCTTGGATGTGGAAGCCAAGGAGACAGCTGGCCTGTCTTGCCAAGTGAGACACAGCAGTCTAGGAGGCCAGGACATGGTCCTCTACTGGAGTGAGAAAGTGCTGGGGCCTGGCTGGGTGAGAGGGTGAGTAGTCCTCAAGCAGAACAGGAGAGCAAGATGAAACTTTGGGGATCTTAGAGACTTCATACCATAAAAAACAACAATTTAGGAACCTAAGAAACGGAGAGTTGAGGGTGAGGTTCCTGGAAATATGGGAGGAAGTACAGCGTTGGGTGAAGTCCATCTCTGAGGAGGGATGAGAAAGGAAAAAGCAGAAACGTGGTTGGTGAGGCAGAGGATAACAGGAACAAAAAGGATCAGGAAGGTGCAGTTCAACCTGGAATGGATGGGAAGTGACATGCTCTGTGCACTAAATCCACAGAGCAGCACCGCCCCATGGGATTGGTCTTCCTGGTAGTGATGGTGCCCCTGGTGCTTCTAGCAGGTCTTGCATTGTGGCTCTGGAAGCGCTGGTAAGTCTCCCAAGCCACCTTCATGATCTTTTCCATGTGCTCTCCCCTGTCCCTTCCCTCCCCCTTTCCTGTCTGTCCTTAGCCTTCATCCTCCCAGTGTCCTTCCCCCTGCAGTCCTTACCTCCACCTGCTGCAGAGCAATTTCCAATCTCTTCCTGACAGGAAATAACACTGGAGGCCGTAGTGCACTGGTGCCCCTTTGGAGAGAGATCCTAGCAGCCCTCAGGACATCCCTAAACCCAGCTCAATAGGGATGGACTTGCAGGTCTCTGCGTGCAACTTTTATTTTTCTGCTCAACAATCAGTTGTCAATCTGAGTTAAGTGTAATTTAGCAGAATTTATTGTTTCGACCTGATTCTGGGACTTAAATATCAAAAGTATCTAAGAGTAAAATGAAGTCCCCAAAACCTCCATGAGTCAATGGCATCAGATGTCACTTCCTCCAGTGAGCCTTCCCTTATTCACAAGTCAAAGAGGTTTTTGTTGGTGAGAATTAGGACCACATTTTCCTGCACTTGGCAAATCTATTCCTGACCCCCACCACTTGTTGCTAACAGTCAGGGTCCTTTCTCTTCTATTTCTTAGGACTTTAGAGATGATGTATTTTTAATATTTGTATCCTTGGCAAGGAGTGTCTCCTGCATAGAATATGTCTTCAATAAAAAAATCTGTGTTGAATTTATGTCAATTTCATAGGTTGTTCTTTTTCTTTTGTCTCATAACATGTTTGTAATAGTTGAGACATTTGCACATGTGGACATATCTGGAAAATAACGTTGAGGATGGGAGAGGTGGCAAAGGTGAAAACTGTCGGGAAGGAGAGAGCAAATTATGGGACTTCCCCAAATTTCTCCCCTAAATTCGACTTGTTGACTGGTTCTCTAAGGTCCAGTCCACCTCATCACCCTCACATGGTCTTCTGGTTTTTGGTTGGTTGACTCCACTTTCATGTAGCCCTGGGCTCTGATCACCCTGAGTCCCTCAGGAGAAAGCATCCTTGACAATGTGACAGGATGACGGATGGACAGGTTACATCCAATTTAGGCCAAGACAGAAGCCCCTTGTCCTTGTCCAGAGTGATGGTTCAGGGCCAGGGACCTGCTCCAGGTGGCTCAGTCACAGGCATTCTGATTCTTGAGGCCAATGACAGGGAAACAGATGGTATCTCTTCCTGGATGATAAGGTCTTGTTATAAACCAATGGGTTTGCTCTCTGCTTCCTACTGAAAACATCCTGCTATCTTCTTAGTTGTAAGATTTACTACTGGTTCAAACAAATGTGTATGTTATCTGCTTTTCACTGAGAATATCCTGTTATCCTATGATGTGTAAGTTACCTCATTGTAATCAGAATAGTTCTGAAAAAATGCCTCTGTGAAACCTATTTCTGCACCCTTTTAAAAGCATCTTTATCACTGAGAATTATTTGTAAAAATTCCACTTTTTGATGTCATAAATCTATAAATAAAGACCCAAAACCTGGCAAGACAGAGAGATGCCAGAGAGATGCCAGAGATGATGCCAGGCTGGTGACCAAGAAAGGAAGAAACTGCGTGGATTTTTCGCCAAAGCTGCTGCCTCCTTTGGGGGACCCTGGACCAGCCAGAGCAGGCCTCCAGCAGAAAGAGAGAGAGGAGGGGCTCCAGATGTGAGGTGGTGGCTGTGTTACCCAGTGTGACTGTGGGCATCGTGCACCATGTACACGTATATCAGACCTCAAGTGTGTACCTCTTTTTATGCTTGTTAGAGAAAACAGAGCTTATTGCCCAACAATTAAAAGTATTCAAATGTGTGATGAAAGCTACATAAAATGTTAATTTTCATGGTTTGCCTGAATTCAAGTTTTCTTGGCCAATTCTTTATTTTCTTAAAAAATGCCTCCTGCCACCTTGGAGGCTCTGCCACTAATCACGTGAGCACCATATCCAGCTCCCTACATGCCCATGTGCCCGGGGCTCTTGAGGTTCTTCATGCCGTTCTTTCTGAGAAGTTGTTGGAAGACATTCATCAGGAGGACCTTTGTTCATGTCAGATCACAGGTTCTGCTGCACCTGTCAGTGCTGGGCAGGGTCTACATGGCCCATGGTGCCTTCCAGCCTTCCTCTCTGGGTGCTCAGAAAGCTACATGCTGTAGAAAGGTACACTTTTCATTTAAAACATTTTAATGTTTTTTAAAATAGTTAATTGCCAAGTTGGTTTCCATATAACACCCAGTGCTCTTCCTCATTAATGTTTTCTTAAATTTAATTTTGAGAGAGAGAGAGAGAGAGAGAGAGAGAGAGAGAATTTGAGCGAGGGAGGGACAGAGGAGAGGGAGACAGAATCAGAAGCAGGCTACAGGCTCTGAGCTGTCACTACAGAGCCTGACACAGGGCTCAAACTCACGGACTGTGAGATCATGACCTGAGCTGAAGTCAGGCACTTAACTAACTGAGCCTCTCTGGTGCTCCCCAACTTTCATTTGTGATCATACTTCACTGAAGCCCAAAACAGCAGCCACAATTAAACCAAAGCATCAGGAAATGAAAGGCAGACACACAGACCCAAAGAAGGGACTGGAGTCCCAGTGACCCTGGGCCCTGCAGTTCTGTCCGCCGATACATTCCTGGTATGTCTTCAGCCCAACAAGGTGGATTTCTTTCCCTTGTGACTGGACGCTACTCTCTGATGGCTATGGATGTGGCCCCTGGGGAGGCTGGGTGAATGTGTCTCTTCTTTGCAATGTTTTTCTGCACCTCTCTCTTCTTTTCCCTGAGTTCTTTAAAATATTTCTCTTTCTTTGTTTGCTTGCGTGCCTTTTTCTTCGTGTTTCCTCATCTGTCGCTCTCTTACCTGTCTTGCTTGTTAACCGTGACATCTGGATTAGTCCCTGTCCTGGGTGTTTTCATGGGTTTCTAACAAACCACTGTGAAAAGGTGATGATAAAGACCACCAAACACCGAATAGAGGCGAGGCAAGATTTTATTCATGGCCTGGCCAAACCTGATCTTCCTGGTGTTACGGAGCAGAGAATGGCCCGAACAAAGGTCGCAGTGAGCTTATATGGACTTTAGCAAGACAGCAAACATCATCATTTGGTTAACCAATTAAAGTTCTCAGCATTTCAGGACACCCAGTCACAGTTTTACAGTCAGACAGTAGTTCTGGGGGGACCTTATCAGTTTTAAAGTTCTTTGTCTTAAGAGAATCTTGGAATGACCAATTATAGGTAGGCACTCCAGGTTCTGTGAGACAGTGACTACGGGACTTCCCACACGTGTGCTTTGTCTGGTCAACTTCAAACAGGGGGGCGAGAGTGCAATTTACGACCTAAGTTGTCTTGTCTTGTTTAGAAAACAGGTGAATTTACCGGCGAGGTTAGCACCTTCTGATAAATCCAACAGAGAGCCACATAGTGGTCACCATGTAGTCAGTCAGAACAATGAACAGAGAGATACATTTGCAAAGCAATGTACAGAAGCCAAAACAGCAAGTCAGTGATTTTCAATTTTTACTCCGTTTGCTAACCTACAAAGAGCACTGGTCAGGACTCATGGGCTGGTTCTGCTGATGAGTAAGTGACAGGGAAAAATTCATTCCAGGGTTTTCCTAAAGGTGACAGACAAGCTGCACCAACCTCCACAAACCAGGAAATGTGGTGGCCATGGCTGTCAAGTCCGCAAAGGGCAGGACATTTTCCATGGATTTCCTGCATCCACAATATGTTCCTTCCTTCTTCCTTTCCTCCCTCCTTCCCTCCCTCCCTCCCCTCTCACTTCCTTCCTTCCTTCCTTCCTTTCTTCCTTCCTTCCTTCCTTCCTTCCTACCTCAGCTTTTCCTATTTGTATGATAAACATATTTGCTGAGACTGGTGTCAAACATATGAAAGCAGCTGTGTCTCCAGATATTTAAGATATAATGAATAATCTCATCCTCCAAGCTTTTATTTATTTTTTTGATGTCTATATTTAATCATCCAGAGGCAAACTTCAGAACTGCTATATAAGAATCTTTAACCTCATAAATTTGAGCAATAATTGTTGCATGAGTGATCCATGAATCACGCACCACCCCACCTGGCACTCAGGTGGGCACTCACAGAAGTTGTACAAATGAATATTTTTACAGAGGGAGAGTGGGGTGGAAAATGAGTAGCAAATAGGGAGGATTATTCCAGGAGTCAGGTCTGCTCTCTTGGGTGAAAAATTGTGTTCATGTCTTATCATGCCCATAACCTCACTGCCGCTGGAGGCTGGACAGGACCCAGGAGACGGACCCATTGCTCTGTGGAAAGAAAAATGTCATATTGGACTGGTTAATACTATGTTTCTGGGGTTGTTGAAGTTCGTTCAAGTAGGTATGAAGTCCCTGTGTGGGAACTCCGTTTATGACATCATGATGACACATGAGATTTTCTTTTTCTACCGGATGTGGTTCGAGAGGATGTATCTTCATCCTCTTGTCCCTCCACCATCAGAAGATGCTCTTGGTGGCCTGCTGGGGCAGATTGAGGGGCACTACCTCTGCTCCAGTTCAGTCCCATCCTCAACCAGGTGCTTTGTGTTTCAGCTTTGGGACTGGGCCTTTGCCTCAGCAGATGGAGTCTCTTAGTCTGGAGTCTCTTAGGACAAGGTGTTTTCCTGTCCCTTCCCCCACTGTCCTTTCCCAGCTGCAGTGTGCTCACTGTGCCCTGAGGCAGTGGGGCTCTCTGCCCCTCCCACACCCAGGTAAATCTCCTTTCTGTATGGGGATGGTGGCCTTCCTGCCCTTCTGGCTTTAGGCTTGTACTGCTGGAAAGCAATTCTCTAGTTGATATCCTGGTCTCCAGCTTGTCTGGAGCTCCTGGGAAGTTGATGGACAAAAGCCTAGAGGAGATACAGTGTATTTCCTGAGTCCGTGG